>NC_056746.1:981177121-981377121 GCF_019279795.1 Protopterus annectens | reverse complement strand
ATTAATTAAAATATAAATACAAGCAGCTAAAGCTGATACAGACAAAACTGACTTTAGGAAACATTTATTTTATAAAATGACAAGCTGTTTTACAAGGGGCAAAATACATAAATTAATACAGTGTCATTTTTGAATAACATTGCATACAAATTTTGCAAGATAGTAATTACAGAATCACAGCTAATGAAATTAATAACGGTCAGAATATTGCAGTAATCAATGTACAGTGAATTTGTATGTGCTAGAAAAACATTTTTACAGGGCAACTGAATTATTAATCAATATGAAATGGATCTATATGTTATAACCATAAAAGGAAAATGAACAGTTTAAGCAATTACATTAACACAGCAAGCAAGACAAAGCAATTTTTGCATGTGTTGTGGATTCTTAAAGGACTAATCAATCTATTAAAGGAAATACTATGACACAATGTTTTTAACACTATACAGAATGAATCCATCTGGTAGGGTTGTGTAATAACCTTGTATTCTATGGCTTTTTTGGAGCTTATCTCCCCGGGCCTTCGCTGAAAATGGACCTGTGTCCAGTCAGACTTTCCCGCTTCACAAATGTAAAATAAATTTAAAAAAATTTAGTGTTGTAACTTCAGAAATAACAGGAGTGAACCAATGTCTACAGTTTTTTATAGAAACTGTTTTAATGATAAGTACTATGACAAAATATAAGTAATTATTCTCATACATAGCACTATATGGTTCTAAACTGCTACTAAAGATAAGCACTGATGAAATATTTACCACAATGGGTTAATAGCTGTGCCTGCAGCAAATTAAGGTGAAACACAAAAGATGAATCTTATATATCCTGTGCCTTGAATAGGATGTGCTGAAGGTACAGATTTGTCTCCCAGCAACTGCCGTGTCTTTGGAATAAGCTGACAATTCATGTGAAGCAGAGCACCTCTATGACAATATTCAAAAGGAACATGGATGAATGAATGAGGCACCATAAATTCTTACTAGGGATAGCGCCCACAACCCACCTGGACATGGGCAGTCATTACTAAATACAATACTGGGTATTGACTAGAGTATCTATGGCATTACATTGTGCTAAAACAGCTAGGCTTGAAATTTACTTCATGGTCGATAGCCTAGTAACCTCCTATGATCCTATGATCCTAAAGGAGTTGAGGTAGACTGATGCTCTAGTCACTCTATCTTTCGGCTTTGTTCTTTCTCTCAAACAGTTTGGAGCTATATTAATCAAAAAGTTAAAACACTTACTATAATTACTTGGGCCCTATCATAGTGCCAACCACTCTTTATTATTCCTTTAGATAACTTTGATAATGCAATACAGAAATGAATTATATCATTTGATTGTCTAATGCTTAGTGTTTGGCTGCTTGTTTCTCATCTGCTCACAGCAGAGCACTCATTTGTGTATTCCAGTGTGAGACACTTAGATACAAACTGTTTCCATAAACATACTTCTGAGTTTATGCGACCTCAGTGGCAGTGTATTTAAAGATCAGGGGTATTTGGGCTTGCCTCATGTTGGTGGCATGGAGGGTTTGCCTCCTGCATAAAACATGTTTTTTAAATTTTGCTATAGCATTATTCAAGCAATTGGCAGCTTAAGCACTTGACATTTGAGTTGATAAAGTAAATTCTAATGGCTTTCACAAATCTTGTTAAAATTTGTCTAACAATTCAAACGGTTTTACTTTTTCTCAACACTATGCTGTGCATTTTATCATTTGTTAAGTCTGTAATTGAGAATTTATATATCTTTTTACTACTTAAATTTTGTTCTTTGGAGATTTTCTCCCTTGGCCTCCACTGAAATCGAGAATTTATATATCTTATTACTATTTAAATTTTGTTCTTTGTAGATTTTCTCCCTGGGCCTCTGCTGAAAAAGGGCGCAAGCTCAGATGGACTAACCCTGTCAACAAATGTCAAATAAATAAATAGATGTGAGATCTTGGTGCATACTTTTCAAGATGTATGTCAACACATTATATGCTTAAAAGCTTTCAATCAAATGCTAGAAATTATTTTCAGACTGGAGATTAGCATGGAAGCTATTATATACAATACCTTTGGAATCTTCAAGAAATCGTTTTCTCTTGACAATAATTTGAACTTTTTAATTGGCTTGAATCTCTTCTTGAATTGCCATATTTATTTGTATCATTGGACAGCATTGATTTTATTAACGAGTTCATTCATCATGTTCTTTTGCAGAACATGTTTTCAGTTTCAGTTATAAATGTTGGTACTGTTTTACGTGTTTCCTCTTTTGGAGATACTACATGTTTAAAGAGTCATGTTTATCTTAAAAATGATGTTCTTTATGTAAACTGTACTTTAGACTGCATTTCTCATTCTGATGTTTGAATTAGCATGTGAAAAACGAAAACAAAATCAGTAAAAACAGCACAAGGAGTAGGCAGTGCAAATGAAAAACAAATCTGTGCAAAATCAGTCACAGACATATATCACATGCTTCAAGGTTACTAAATAAAGGTATTTCTGAATATGACTAGATAGACATAAAAGGCCTTATCCTGGTCTGGGAAGTACAAATATTTAACCACTACTTATCTGGAACAGATTTAGATCAGAGCTCATAAATCACTACTTTCTATTCTTAAGCCAAGAAATAGGGTTTCCATGTTAATTGCAAACAGAATAATTTACAATGCTCATCCCTTTTTCTCATGAGACCACCTGCCTGAAAGTGAAAATGAGGGAATAAAGTAGCAATATAATTTAGTGGACTATCATATCTGCTAGAAGAAGAACTGAATGAGTTGACAATCATTGACTAAATATATTTCCACTACCTGTCAATGTCTTCATACTTATCCATGACAGATATTCGAATGCAAAAAAAACTGGAAAGGGCACAGTAGTGTTATATGTGTCTGAATTAATCATAGTCTAGGAGCAATCATCTGTTGCAGTCCAATTTTTCCTCTAGAGAAATGCAGCTTTTGATACATCAGTCACACTAACCATAACGCAAGCACTCAGGTCACTCCAAAGCAAATACAAATATGACTCAGTCATTGTACATGCTGGTGTGAATGACCTGAGACGTACCTCCCTGGACTACATGAAAAGAGACATAGAGGAGCTCTCTGATCATGTAGCCCAGGCTGGTATGACCCTGACCTTGAGCAGCATCTTACCCTCACCTAGAATGATGCCACAGTATAAAGACAAAATGATCGATTTTAACAATTGGCTAAAATTTTGGTGTCATTCAAAGGGGATCCAATGTCTGTCAGCCTGGGATGACATGCTCAACAAGCCACGTTGCTTCGCTAGGGACGGCTTGCACCTGTCACCACTGGGCTTTTGGATATTGGCAAAGGCTCTTGCCACCCCCATAGTGCCTTTTTTAGGCAAGGCTCAAAAGTCAAACCCACCCCCATAGACAGCACAAGGAACAAGAAACTAAGGGTAATGCTGCTAAACGCCAGAAGCCTTAACCTCAAGATGCACGCACTCAAAGCTCTCCTCAGTATGGAGAACATCGATATCTGTGCAGTGACAGAAACCTGGTTCAAGGATCCAGAGAGCACCCCAGCACTACCAGGCTATACCTTGTATCATGCTTTTTGGCCCCAAAACCCGGACCGAACCACAAAAGGAGGGGGAGTTTCCATATTTATCAAGGATATCCACACCTCCAGGTTAGTGGCATTGCACGAAGTATCGGAGACCATCCATGTGCAACTAACAGTGGGCAAGACTGCTTTTCAGTTTATAGCATCCTACAGACCACCCTCTCAAAGTCAGGAATCCCATTCAGCTTTCCTGAAAACATTGGAGAACATGAAGATCTCTCCGAACACCATTATATTGGGTGACTTCAACTACCCAAACATTGACTGGGAGCACTACTCAAGCCCCAGCACCTTAGCCCAAAGATTCCTGGAAATTATAAACTCAAATGCTATGGAACAACTAGTCACCACTCCCACAAGAGGGGACAACATACTAGACCTGATCATTACCAACATGGGGACTCTATGCTCCACACCAGAAGTATATCCCTCATTGGTAAGATCAGACCATAAATTAATTTCACTGGATGTCCACATCCCGACCCCACCCCAGCCCAGAAAACCACAGTGAAAAACTTCTCAAAAGCGAACTTCTCACTTCTCAAAACCGAAGTGGAATCCTTGAAGGCCCCAGGGCTAGTGAAAAGTACAGCCCAAACTGCAGAATCCTATATAAATGCATTCTACGGACATCTCCAGGAATGCATGGATCATGCTATCCCAAACAAAACCAAGACCCAATCATCCAAAGGCAGGCATCCAGTCTGGTGGACCCCTGCCATAAATAAACTGTACAACAGAAAGAGGAAGCTACTACATGATAGAGCAAAATCCCTAATAGGGAAGGCATCTCTGATCAGTACTAGCAAAAAATTACGATCCCTCATAAAATCCTCCAAGGCCAGCTTCGAGAGAAAAATTGCACAGGACACTAAAGACAATCATAAGGCTTTTTTCAGTTATGTTAGGAACCTGGGATGCAACTCCCAGACTTGTTCTGAGTTGATTCTAAACGGCAAAAGATACACTGAACCCACAGACATCGCCAATATCCTGGCAGACAGGTTCAGTGCAAACTTCTCCACCCCTTCCCCCCCAAAAGAGCAAGTATCTATCTCGGCAGAGGGCTGCCTCCCAAACATCTCAGATGCTCAGGTGAAGGCTGCCCACTCCAAAGCAAAAAACACTGCTTCCATGGGACCAGATGGCGTCCCAGGTTGCGTCCTACATGAACTACAAGAGGAACTAATCCCTCAAATTAAACAGCTATACAATCTCAGCCTCACTACAGGATATGTGCCCACAGAATGGCGTACAGCAACAGTGGTCCCACTCCACAAAGGTGGAGCCTCTACAGACCCTGGAAACTATCACCCCATAAGCCTGACTAGCTTAGTCTGCAAGGCTATGGAGAGGATCATCATGGAGCTCATAAACAAAGACATTGGGGACCTACAGACACTAGATCCTACTCAGTTCGGCTTTGTCAAGGGCAGATCCTGCCTTTTGAACTTGGTTGTCTTCTTTGAAACAGTCACCAAAGCCATGGATGAAGGGAAGGTAATCCACACAGCCTATCTGGACCTTGCAAAGGCATTTGATACAATACCCCACTCAGGCATCATAGATAAGCTATCCAGCTTAAATATAAACCCCTATGTCACAAGATGGGTCGCAAACTGGCTCAAAGACAGAACCCACAGAGTGAGAGTTGCTGGAGCCATGTCAGACTCGAAACCGGTCACAAGTGGCATCCCACAGGGTTCTGTCCTGGGGCCACTCTTGTTCGGTATATACTTTTCCGAGGTACAGGCAAATGTGGGAGGACTATGGCTCACCAAGTTCACAGATGACTGCAAACTGGGCGCCATAATCAACTCTACAGCTGACACAAACATCCTTCAAAAAGGTCTCACAGAGACAGATAACTGGTGCCAGCACCATGGTTTAAAGCTAAATGCCAAAAAATGTATAGTCATACCCTTTGGCAAAACAATGTGCCCACAAATTACCACATAGGCGGAAACCCATTAAGTACAGAGAAAGTTATTAGGGACCTGGGGACCCAAGTTGATAGCAATCTCTCCTTTGAAAACCACATTGCCAACGTGGTTAGAAAGACCTTCTACATAGCCCACCTCATCACAAAGGGTTTCACATCTAGATCAAGAGAGGTAATCGTGCCTTTATTCATCCCTCATCAGGCCCATCATAGAATACAATGCCCTTTTGGGATGTACCTTACCCGACACCTGCAGCAATTAGAAAGACCCCAAAAGTATCTCACCAAGAGGATCAAGGGTCTCAAACAGATGCCATATGCTGCTCGGTTAAAAAAACTCCAGCTCTACTCAGTTGCATACCGCCTACTTCGAGGCGATCTTTGCCTGACATACAAAGCTATGTCAAATCCAGAATTAATGGACATGCTCCACCTCAGTAAATCTAAATCCCTTAGAGCCACACGCTCGAGGGACTTGAACCTCAGCACAGAAATAAATAGAACTTGCTGGAGGGACAGGTTCATAACCCAGAGGCTCCCTTCGCTCTGGAATAGAATTCCAGTTCATGTGAGGTAGAGCACCTCACTGAATCTCTTCAAGAAGAATCTCGATAAGTGGATGGGGGATCGTAGGTTTGTCCCAGGGATTACTCCTGTGTCACTATTAGACAGAGGCACAGTAAACTAAACCTTAAAAAGGGCACAGTATACTCAAATCAAGGGGTGGCGTAAGCCATGCAGAATCGGCTAGGCTTATAATTGCCCCAGGGCAGATAGCCTAGTATGAACCTATGAACCTATGAACCTATGAACTATGTTCCTCCTGAGTATTATTTGAGGTCAAGTTTGCTTCTAAAGTGCTGCAGATGATGTAGATGGATGACCGGGGACAGCCAAGATGATGTTCTTGCCCAGATCTAGGAAAGTTGCATTGTAATGACAAATAAAGTGGTTATGTCTAAAAGCAGTCATGGATCAAACAGTCTTAGAAGTATTTGTACCTGTGCCTTGTATCGTTAACAATGCCCACATGCACCCTGGCAGTGTACTTGTTCTGACAAAAATGTTTGGATTTTATTGACAAAGGTATTGTCGAAATGGGATTTTCTGAACATGCAAATTCACATCAGCTGCATATTGTGGCCTTAGTATTTTGACATAACATAACTTTGGGACTAAGGAGGTTAAGAAATGTTCAATTAGCAAATGGCTTACTGCTAATCAAAAGAAAACAGAATATGGAATAATCATCTCATAAGTACTACAAAGATGTCAGTGCAGTAATACCTGTTGGTACTTATCCATTGGTATCAACCACTAAACTTCTTGCCACAAGACTTGTGTGTTACTCAACTAAAAAGAGAGTAATTAATGATCATAACTATTAAGAGATGAAATGGAGACAAGCTCATTGAACACAGCCTGTTTCAAAAGATGATAACCAAGCAGCATCACATTGATGGAGAGGATAGCAGATCAGACCCCGGACCACAGGCAAACAATATCACAGGGTTCCAGTGACATTGGTGTTAAATTTTCTCAAATTGGAAGTGACTAGTAAAATCAGGTAGAGGCACTAGGAATGAAAAGGATTCAGTATTATGGTAAGTACAAAACTTTGTTTTAAATTTAAAGAAAACATAATGAGAAAAATGTCTGCAGCTATTCCAGTCATGTCCCTTTTCCATAAAAAAATGTATCACCTTCAATACAAGCTCTCGGTGGAAGACATGACTGTAAAATTAACTCTGAGTTAACTCTTAACCCTAAATATTTTAACAGTAGAATAAACCTATATTCATAAGGAACAGCAGAACCCAGCTTACAGATTTTAGCATATAACAGACAGCCTGCATAGGTATTCTGAAGTAAATAGAATGCTGGAAGTGCTAAGCAAAGTTATGCACAAATGTATTGCATAAAATTAATAGCAATAAGAAATGTGAGCTTATAGACAGGAATTAATAAATTAAAATTCAAATAATACTATCCTGTGTCAGTGGAAAGAAATAGCTGAAGAGGTAACTATTTGAAATGTCAGGAATGGCTAGAGTGAGTCCTTAAACACGGACACGTAATAGCTAAAAAAACAGACATATATATGCTTTGTCCAAGATGGCCATTTCCCAAAATATTCCTTTTTCTCTAAGGGTTGGCCATCTTCAAATTGGTATATATAAGTTCGAGGGGGTTGCCCTTCACATCAGGGAGAATTTAAGTTGCCCCAAAGCACTACAAGTAAGAACAAAAAAGGTATGGTACCCTGAAGTATCTAACAGGTTTTAAAGCTGTTGGCTGTTAGGGGGGCACTTTACTTAGCACTAAAAAGTGTGTGACAGCTTTGAAAGCTGTTATAAGCTGCTAACTGGTTTCCAGTGCAGCTCAGAGGTGACTGCTGTCTGTCAGTGTGAGGTTGTTTCAGCTTTAACATTGATGTTTATATGTAAGTGTGTTATAATGAAGTTTATTTGTATAACAGTTATTCTCCTGTATATTTCAGATCGTTTCTAGCACTACTCCATTCATTATGAATGCTATACTTTAGTGCAGTTAGTCTATTAGGTGAATACAAACTGGTTGCACCTGTATAAAAGAATGATATAAAATAATATTATATAATACAGCCTCAGATGCCCTGACAACAGACTGTTAAGATATGAGAAAATATGATGCAAAAAAATAATCGAGTAGTGGCAATGTGTAGACCAAGCCTTTCATAAGGTCATACCTGATGGCCAAGAACCTTATGGCAATGGCTTTTTTGAGGATATTTGCTTCTTTGGAAATCAGTTTCTCATAGGAATGCATGAGATGCCTTTGGTTGGTAGACAGCAGAGGAAGTAAGATGGTCAATGACTGAGCTGTAAATCAAGAAGTAAGGACCAGGAAGTAGCCTTTATAAACCATGCTTGAAGGGCCATATTGCAGCTTTAAATGGTGGTGCTGCGGTAGCGTTGTCACCTCACAGTAAGACACTGTCTGGTTCGATTCTCAGCTAGAGCATCTTCTGCGTGGAGACATGCGTGAATGGGCGTACCTTTGTTGAAGGTTGTGCATCAGGGCTGGTAACTCGGCACATAAACTCAACTACCAATCATTAGCGGACCAGAGTTCCACCGTGGCAACCCCTAACCGGGAAAAGCCGAAAATACACAACAAAATCCATTAGTCCATGGTTTGTTCTTTGTCTGTGGTTAGAATCCTGAACCACTTTTGAAATGTGGATGTTTTTGGAAAAGGTGAGCTGTTTTACCAATTAAGTAGCAAGGTAAGCTTGATCTTTTTTTACAGATCACTATTAAATACTAACTATAGGTTATTATTATAATAATTATAGATCACTTAATCTTATCATATTTCATTATATTCAATAATTATAGATTATCATTTAATATTTGCTCATTATTTTAATTGTCTGCTTGATTTTACACCTTTTATTATTACCCTGTGTTTATGATTCAATTCTGTTTTATTTTTTTGTGAATTTCTTCACCCAGGCTGAGCTTGTAGATGGTCTATTGTGATCAATAGCAGCAGAGCTAGGGTGGGGTGAAAGTAGCAGCTGCCTCAGAATCAAGGGGTACGAACAGGAGATGCTCATTGATCTGTAGTGCAGTACTGGTATTTATTTCAGTACTGACATTTGTGAATTGTCCATACAGAAACAAATTTTGATACTGCTTTTCTGCAGTACTAAAGTGCTTTGTGTGTGGTATAAGCAGTAAAAGCTGGTTGCTTCAAACACAGCACATCCCCTGTATGTTTTTTTGTTTTCTTCTCACATTTACAATACTCTTAATTAAAGCAGAATGAGGACTGCTTGCTATATACTAGTCCAGAGCACTTCATTATCTGCACCGTTTAAAACAGGCCTGACTGAGTACAAAACCAGGATACTTGCATAAAATGTAGAAGTGGAATCATTCAGAAAAGCTAGAGGGTGGGAATCTTTCTGACACGATAGATGATTATTTCTTTAGTCTGCGACTAGCACAAACATCAAAGGATTACATTAGCCAATAAAAAAGTCAGTCTTTGAAATATAAAATCATTTATCCTAGCTTAACATGAACACACTTGCAGCAACATGGTCTTCAAGAACTGCATTAAAGTATTCCAAAAAGCCACATTACTTTTCAGAAAAAAAAATCTCTATGACATCATCCTTGAAATAATCTCAAGCACTTTGCCATTTCTATTATTTGGCCATGATATTCATAAACACTGTACACAATGGGCAATATGCGTATGGGTGTACCATGGTAGCACTGTTCCACCCATGCTAAGAAGGAGGTGTTAAGGCATGCCATCAAATATGCTTTGCAGGTGCACAGAATATTTGGGAAACATGCTCATGTAGTCCCTGTTGTCATTCAGAACCCCTTGTATGTTGCCATCCAGAACCCCTTGTATGTTGACATGTGCCATCAGTATGGGTTACTTATTTTTATGTCTTCCTCTGCAAACAAAATACATTCACAGCTCTCAGAACATGGTCATTCTCATTATCTGGGTTACGGTGAGACTACCCCTGCAATAGGAAGAACTCTGAGCGCATCTACACACATGGCTGGTACTGCTTAATGCCACATTTAACACAGCAGTAAAATTCCTCATCTTGTATAGTTTAAGAGATGCCCCCTCAACATTTCCATTACCTGGTAAAAGTCACATGGCAATATTTCTTATCTTTCAAGTTTGTAACTAGCAGCAACAGAGCTGTCATTAACTATATTAAACCTAGTCTGGTACTGGATTGCCAAAGGCATAACAGTTGCTAGTTTGCCTTAAGGTTTGGAACAAGATGACATGATTGGTTAATCTCTTTAATGCAATATGCTAGCTCCTTTTTCCCCCTTTGACTTCCAGGTTATTTTTTTTTCTCCGTTATCATTTTTGCACTCATTGTCATCTTTGAACTGCACCTTAAGTTGTTGTTGCTGGTTTTACAAACAGTGTTTTTGTCCTTAGTCATTTAGGAAATTCTACAGTAGGGTCCCCTTTACCACTAAACCTCACCGAATAATGTTCTTCTTCATAGTTATTTATTTTTTTTGCATATGTCCATAATAGTGGTGCTCTACATTCTTAAATGCCACAATAGTATATCATCAAGGTATGCAAGAATACTGCTATTAAATGTATTGTGTCTAATGATATTGTTCATTAAAATATAAACAACTTCTTCCTAATACAGCACTCTAAAAAATAAACAACCACCTGGAAAGTTCAGAGTTTATCGTTGCTGACATATAGCCCTTGGGTCTATGGTCTATAGTTTGCTTCCCAGCTGGAGCCCTTGTGTGTGGAGTCTACATGTCCCCCGTGTGTCCATGAGGGATTTTTTTTTTTTAACTTGGTAATTCACTAAAGTGCTTGTAGGCATATAAACCATGTGCATATATACATGCATCCTGCAAAAGCTTGATGTCCCATTCATCTGCTCTTACCCATTACTTGTTGAGACAAGCTCTGGTTCCCAAATGGCCCTAAACAAGATGAACTGGTGTCATTCAGACAGAAAGAATATCTGAAAGAATAAATACGTACATGCACACACTCACATAAACACACACACACATAAACACACACACACACACACACACACACACACACACACACACACACACACACACACACACACACACACACACACACACACACACACACACATGTTTTATGATATCAGAATTTCAGTTTATGTGAATGATACAGGGAAATTGCAGTATTACTGCAGTTTTAGTTTAATAGCACTTTGATTTGCTGTTTTATTAATGCAGGTCAATTAAGCACACATTGTCAAACTTAAACAAGCCTTAAATCAGCTGTAGTTATAAAATGATACATATACCTTCCAATTTATTATTCTGTTTGTGTATTACTTACCTTGCTTTTTTCATATACGCTAAGACCTATAAGATATATTTTTACATTTTTCATTTTAGCTTTTGCTTACATTGCCTTTTCCTACATAATGTATAGCTTGATATTTGCTGATCAGTTCCAAAACTAGCTGACGTCACTAGGTCAAAGCTTGTGTAACAAATTTTGCTGCAAACCTCAGCTCAGCTGATACTGCATGGATGCTGAGCTAATCAGCAGCAACACAAATCTGCACCTGGTGGGAGAAGCTGCATCAGCAAAGAACCCCAGAGAAAGGGCAAAACAGCAAGTAGAGAAAATAGGCATGCATGTTCAGTAAAAAAGTTTAAGTAACCTACCTAGCCTCACATTTCTCTGCAACAAAATACAGAACAAAAAGACCTTCAAGTATTTTAAGCAGTAATTCTTCTGGCTTTTCCTGGTTAGGGGTCAGCACAGCAGATCATGTTTCCACTCATGATTGGTAGTGGAGTTTTACAGTGTCGAGTTGCCAGCCAGCACCCAACCTTCCACAGAAGGCACACACACACACCTAGGGCCAATTTAGAGTGTCCAATCCACCTACATCATATCTTTGGGAGAAAAGCGGAGCACCTGGAGGAAACCCACATGACCACAAGGAGGACATGCAGACTCTGCACAGAAGGCACCCCAGCCAAGAATCGAACCGGAGAACCTTTCGCTGTGAGGCAGCAATGCTAACTGCTGCACCACCATGGCTGCCTTATTTTAATCAGTAATGATTATGTTATTTTTAAGTAAATAAAATTATACTGTGATATGAATTTATATATATATATATATATATATATATATATATATATACACACACACACACACACACACACACAAACACACACACACACACATATATATATATATATATATATATATATATATATATATATATATATATATATTTATATATAGATATATAAAATGCTTCTAATGAAAATAGCATTTTAGTGAGCTACAATCATTCTATCAAACATTAGTTAAGCAATAAAGATGAACAGAAGAGGCATAGTGGGAAGCTGTTATCCATATGCCAGTCAAAGGCACAGTGAGTGCTGTGTATTCCAACGCTTTATTATACAGATGCGGGCAGGATATAGCACAGTTACAGTATGTGTTTTGAACTATAACATCAAATATTAATATATAATTGCTGAATAGATCATACATACATTCAGGACTGAATAAGGAGTCACTTTTTCCACACGTCTCAGACTGTAACCTCCTTATTATGTGTTCAAATCATGGATGCCAAGGAATTTCACCTCAAAAGCAAAGCCAATGGAAATGATACAGGCAGTGACTCAAACATCAACATTTGGCAGAGAAACATATAATCAATAGCTTCAGAGTTAACAGGGATACACTATGGGGCATAGCCAATTTGCATTAGCCATGAACAGAATTAAGGGATATTCATAGCATACCTATTCCTATGAACACAGGTATGGGTAGTATTGACCATTCTAACTACAGTGAGCTTCCTGTGACCTTCAGGGGACATGTTAGGTATATTGTAGGCCTCTGACTTCCAAATACTTAACCAATTCCTTGACATCATGCTACAACACATGGAGGAGGTCATCTGGTTCCCAAGGCTGTCAAAGGAGAAAACTAACATCATGCAGGCATTCTGTGTGACAGCACACCTCTCTGAGGTTCTGGGCACCACAGATTGCAACCATGCTATGCTGCTATTAAGGGTCTACCTTGTCCAGAGGGATAGAGAGATGCATATATAGGAAAAACTGCCACTCTCTGAACTGCCAGGTGGACTATCATGCTCAGGGCGTTATCTACAATGTGTCTATGCACCATCAAGGCAGTTCACATGGTTCACATATATGGCACACATCTGTCCTAAAGCAATGGTTCCTGCCAGAAGACTTCTTACAAAGTCACCTGGTTAGTAGGTGGATACACATAAGACAGAGAATGGCCTATACAAACAGGTAGTGTGCAAGGTGGGAGCATGCCGCATATAATGTTGCATCTTGTGTGTTGCAGATGATGATGGTCATGCCCCTGAGTCATGGATAATGACCTTTATTCACAACATAAGAATCATGGCAAAAATGTCATATAAGATGACTCATACCAAAAAAAGGAACATTTGGAAAGTCTTTGGACTTCTGAAGGGTAGATGCCACTGTTTATACACATCTGGAGGGACCCATAGATATTCTGCAAGATATTTTCTGTGAGTGCCTTACTACATGGCACAGTCTTGCATAAGACTGACAATACCATGCTAGGAGATGCTGTAAGTGATACAGCAGCAGTAGCATAGAAGAGATAAAGTGGAAAACAATGAAGGAGCAGAAGCTCAGCTGAAACAGCAATGTGTACAATGCTTTGTAGCACTGGCAAAGCAGCAATGTCTGATGCAGAGTTATGGACCATGAGGCACACAACTCAAAATATGATGTAACACTCAGGCTATGCAGGGCTGTGCGCAATCTGGCAACATTGTGCATCAGACATCAACAAACCCACACAGAATAGGGAGTGGGAAGGGCACAATCTTCATCACTTGCACATAGTAGCATAGATGGAGTGGAGTGAAGGGGCCAACTGCCTCAGATAAAAAGTTTTGGGGGTGCAACTGGCTGATCCTAATTGCTCTTTAATGCATACTGACTTTTAAAAGCTGGTATTGCATTTGCAGTCAAATCTGAGTGATGTAGCATTGTATGGTTTAAACTGTAATAACTTCTTGCTACATTGTAGTAAGCAATTTACTACAGTTTAAAAGTAAAAAAAATTAAAAGCAAACTTTGAGCATTGTAGCATACTTTGTGGAGATTGTTGGGTGTCAGTGAGCACATCCTGCAATGATAAGGTTGGGCTTTCACTATGTGAATGTTGGTGGCATGCACTGAGCCAGCCAGCCATGTCAGGGATGGATTCATCCCATGTCTGGTCTGCAGATGAACTATGGGACCTTGCAGGGCCAGCCCATGGAGGCATCCCATGGGTAGAACCCTATATGTGTCTCCAACCATGACCAGGGGTGCCAGGCAATGTGCTATCATGGTATACTGATGGTGGTTTGCCCGCATTGCTCAGTGTCCTCTGACATGTCTAACTCATATCGAGACCTTCTGATGGCCACAAAGCAATGTCCAACAGAGGCAGATTAAAGGGTAGTCATAATATGTTACATTAATGTACATATTGAGCCAGGGTGGCCGTGGTGGTTCAGCAGTTAGCATTGCTGGCTCACAGCAAGAGGCTGTCCAGTTCAATCCTTGGCTGGGGTGCCTTCTGTGTTGAATCTGCCTGTTTTCTCTGTGGTTGCGTTGGTTTCCTCCGGGTGCTCCAGTTTCCTCCCACATCCCAAAGACATGCTGTGGGTCAATTGGACACTCTAAGTTGGCCCTAGGCGTGAGTGCATGTGTGTGTGTGTGTGTGTGTGTGTGTGTGTGTGTGTGTGTGTGTGTGTGTGTGTGTGTGTGTGTGTGTGTGTGTGTGTGTGTGTGTGTGTGTATGCCTTCTGTGGAAGGTTGGGCTCTGGGCTGGCAACTTGACACCATAAAACTCCACTGCCAGTCATGCGCGGACAGGTGATCTGCTCTGGTGACCCCTAACTGGGAAAAGCTGAAAGAAGAAGAATGTACATATTGAGCCAACATTTGCCACCATTGGCCTGAGTAGCATTACCACTTTTATTATGCTGATATTTTACAGTTGGTGGATGTGCTCCAACATGCCGTCAATCATAATTATCAGCTCCACAGTGCTGAGCATAACAGCTGTTTGCACCTTAGTCACTGATGTGCATAATCTGCTACTTGATTATCCTTGGTGACTGACCTGAAGATCTGCTAGTTGATTCTGAGTGTTGTGGGAATCATGGTGACATCGCAATCCCCTGCACCTGTCACATGTGATGGAATTTCTCATGTCAGATGCAATGTGCATATCAAAGGTTACATCTGATCGAGAAACAGGAGGATCCTGTGTGGGAGTCCACCTACAAGTGGTATGTTAGGCTCCAGTGAGACCAAGCACTCAGTGACAACCTCAACAGCAGCTTCTGTAGCTGCGGATGTGGATATTGCCTCATACTGGAGTGTCACAGAGAATGCCATTGTGTCATGAGACCATGTCACCTGCAGGTTGCCATCATCATCAGATGCAACAGCTCTGCTGAAATTAGACCTGTTGTCATAATGTGCTGGACCCTCCATCAGTGGATCTTGTGAATGCATGAATATGTGAGACAATTGCAAGGCCATAGATTTACAGTTATTCCCACACGCCCCCCAATGGCATGCACACAATTCATGATACCTTGCTGGGTAGGATGTTCTGAATGCAGACTATAGGCTCATACAGGGCAGAGGTACAGGTCAAGAACAGTCATATCCTTTTCACTTCATGCATACGTATATATCATACCATAGTAATGTGGTCAATACTAGCTTGCTTTATCACCTAGAGACACATGAAAAGCAGATTTCACATCCATACTACACCTGGTATGAGGGGGCAGTGACTTGCCAACCTCAGTCAGCAGCCTCTGCGGTGATGATTCACACAATTGGCGGTATTTTCCACCATGTTGTCCCAAGACTTCCGCTTTGCATGAGAGAACATATTTATAACCCTACTTTATACCTGTTGTAGCATTCACATCTTGCACTATGCCCTGCCAGATTTGATCTCTGAGCTGCTGGTCTACACCACCTTAGGCCAGTAGGTGCATGTCATGCATGTGACAGGCCTGCAGTAGCACATCATTCTCCTGACTTGTGAACTTCATCATGCATTGCCTTGCTCATGTGGCCATATCCATACCTGTATATCTGCAGACAAAATGTGTCCTTTACTAATATACATGACTAGTTACACCATCCATCTGTTACTGTCCATACCTTCTCCAACTGTAGCCATCTGATTATCAGCAATAGTTGCCAGGTTTGTTTTTAGCAAATCATTGAGGATTTAAGTCACTAAATAATGCCAGACATGTGAGTGACAGACTTTATATCCTTCACAAAATGAAATCTGAAACTCAAATGTCTAGCATTATTTAGTGACTTAAATCTTCAATGATTTGCTAAAAACACACATTTTTTGATAGCGTGAACAAAAATATGAGGCAAAAATCTGGACTGTCTGCAATATTCTGAACAGTTAAGAGGCATGTATGTAGAGCTATGGCAATCCCCAGCCTGTATACCCCACATTTTTCATGTACGATCCTTTGGCCACTGCATTGTCCACAGGGATACACAATTGTGCTGTGCATCTATGTGATGGTTCTACATGCAACATGTGTGGGTATCAATGTATCTCTCAACATGACTGTGTTCTGTGTTACCATCACTGTGTGCACCATATCTGAGGTAGAACACCCATTTTTGGCATAGTCTTGTGTTTATATATGTCTCACATACACAGACAACTACACACTGATCTTGCCTCCATTTGACAGGCACCAGAAGCATTGCATAGGTGCAGCAGCCACATTATCAGCCAGTTATCTTCTTTTTCTCACTAATGTTCCATGTCCATAACCCTTTCATAATTATCCTAATCAGTTCCATTCCAATGTCTCAGGGCTGTCTTACACACGATTGTGACAGTGCTGAGTATAACATTAACAAAGGACACCCAGTACAGCAGGGATGCTAATGAGGCCAAATAGCACTGATGTCTGTGAATTTCTTAGCCTGTGCACTGTACTATACATACCTAGCAGTATGAACCATGCACATATTTTTGCACATAGAGTGTGACATCTGTGCACATCCACCAGGCATTGGAATGTGAGTAGTACCATGTGGCGTTGCAGTGCTATGTTGCACGACACGTGATTCAGTAACATTTAGCTGTGCAGATAAGTCTACCACATTGCTCCTTAAGCAAACCTAATCACTGGCCACAGCTGCTGACTGCAGTGAGAACCACAAGGCTCCTTAAAGGCGTGTCATTGACAACTGGAATTTCCTGTTCTTCTGGTACAAGAATAATAAGAAGTGCTTACTGAGACAGTATGATGGCCCCTTTTAAAAAGGTGTTATGCCTGTGTGATCTGGCACAAATATTGTTTGATGTCATGGTCATCATCAGTACAGAGGAAATCTGCAAGCATTACTCTGATGGCCTCAGGTAGTGCTAACCCGACCTGCTTCTTCAGTGGGAAACAGAGGTACAGGTAATACAGCATGAGATGCATTGTAAGGATTTTTGGTCATTTAACTCTTACAGTATGATGTTTCGCCCACCTATGCTACACCCTCCATGTGGAGGGACAGCCTCATACCCGCAAACTAAAAATGTCATCTCCACTGTCACACAGCTGTGAAGAAAGTGCAAGGTTCATTAGAAATGAAAGTGGTTTTAGCAATTTAACTTTATATAAGCAGCACTCACTGAAATAATCTTCATAAAGACTTCAGGCTGAAAATTTTCTCAGCCAGCAAGGTATGTATCTGTTTTATCGTCTTCCAGTATACAGCTGCAATGCAGTTATTGTCATATATGTGTATCTTACTATCTTTCTTCATTTTGTCCTCCATATGTACGACCTGCTGAGGCAGAGGATGTGGGGAAACCTCATGCACTTCATTCTATCACAGACACTGAGGCTGCTACTGGGTCACCACAGGCCAATGTGCCCATGTCCCAAAAGGACAAAGGCTGTTCTGCTGGAAGCAACATGTAGGGTTCAGTGATGCCATCTGTTTATGTCTTTTTTTTGGTGGTCGTGTGAAGATTCTTGCTCTGGAGACAGACATGGTGTACTACCTGTAGTGACAGGGTAACAGGTGTGAAGGCCAGTGGTTGCAAAGGTGTACCAGTAGCTGCACACCTACATTGACAACATGGAGTGTATTCTGAAGCAACTTTGTGAGTCACTCATTAGGTACATACCAGACACTGAACCATTAGAGGAGCAACTGGCTCATGACATTAGTCACCAAGTGTGTGATGTCAGGAATTGTCCTTTAGCCAGAGGTGAACTGACTGCCAGGCATGTCAAGCAGCCTACCCATTCCGCCCTGGAGTTACACCTCCCTTCTGTGTCATTGCCCATGTCTTGGTTATTGCCCAACCCCCCCACCACCACATTTCCATGTGTCTGCTCTCTGTATATATGTGTCCATTCAAAATCTACTTCACCTTTTACATGTAATAAAAAATAAAAATAAAAATGTTCTTTTACCATTATAGAGCACTGATCCACATGAGCCTGTTTTTGAAGCATAATAGTTAACACTTGATCCTAGACATATCTCCTCTTCCGCATCTCTCCTTCCTCTTACTAACCACTTCCTTACTTTCTTCTCTTCTTCTTCTACTTCCCTACTTAAAAAGCTCTTGATTTAATTATGTTTTAAGTTCCACTCCTGACTGATTTGACTTTATACATCTTATGAAACTTACTTTTTCTCAATTATACTGTGCATTTTATCATTTGTTAAGTCTATGTTAGTGAATTTATATATCTTATTACTATTTAAAACTTGTTTTTTGGAGATTTTCTCCCCAGGCCTCCACTGAAAAAGAGTGCAAGCTCAGATGGACTAACCCGGTCAACAAATGTCAAATAAATAAATAATAAATAAAAAAAAATTTATGCTCAGCTAATGAGTACTATCTGATTAAACCACTTGCTCAGGGTCACACAGAAAGCAAATAGAGGCTATAGGGATCAAACCCAGGACTGCTGCAGGGTATAGATACATCCACCACAGTCTTAAACCTTTGTGCCAAACTGCCTTATTGCCCTATTTTTCTGTGACTATGATGCATTTGTCTGTATGCACCTACTTCCTGCCTTTCACGCTATATACCACCCAAACTCATGTCTCATTATATTTCAGTTCTACCCTTCTCTACTCATAAAAAATGGAACCTATCCCACAAAAAAAATATTTTTCTCCCCCACCATCTGTTCCCTGTTGCTCACCCTTATTTTTCCCTTTGCATGCTGTACTCCTCTTTCCTATGTACCTCTTTTCATTCTTGGTTATGTGATACACAGATTGATCACTTTGGTGTGTGCACTCACATTGCAGATCCTCTTGCAGTTTGTGCTATACTGTGTTGCCCTACCTGTGGCTATTCACCATTGTTCTGTGCCTCCTAGCACAGCATTGCACAGACCTGTGCATACTGCGTTGGCTGCAGTGGGATAGCTTCCTTAAGACATCATCCACATCATCCCTATGAGCTACAGTAGCAATGCTTCTCTGCTGTCTTGTTCTATTGCTGGTAGTACCTGTTTATGCTGTCTTTCTGATTTATTATGTGAAAGTTAAGCTAGCCCTGTCCCTTACCTGTTACATCCCTAATTAACTTTGAGTTGCTTTGCTCAGTGAGCCTCCCTTGTACCAAAATAAAATACCAAAGTTTATGATGTGTTTAAATGTCTGAAGTTCAGCATTTTGCAGCAGTTCTAAAATGTACCTTAAATGTGAGACCTCACTGACTTCAGGACATAAAACTCCAACATGAGTATTCTGATGAAAGTTTTCCCCAAAGTACTACTAATTGTCAAATATATGAGTTTAATCTGGCAAACCACTCATCTAAGCATTACTGAAATTCTAATTTTTACCCAAAATATGCAAAATGCCTCCCACCTCATAAAATATTGCACATTTGCACTATCCATTTGCATTTCTATTCTAAAAGGCAATTTAACACTGAACAGTTCATTCTGCACAGTAACTGAAAATCACCTTTTAAAAAAAATAGTACAATGAAATGTTATAGTAATTTGAAAGTTCTGTCAGAAAATATTACTAAATACAAAGTTGCAAGTTTATCTTTCATATTATGAACATTTCCTCATTTTATGCTATATTGCAACATTCCATAAATTGGACATCACCTTATAAATGGCCACATCATCTTTGAACCCCCTCTCCTCCCTCATGCACTCACATTCAGTACTTGCTGTACAGGACAACAATTTAAGAACAGTACCTTCCATCTTCTGAATTTATATTCACTACCCATTGTACAGGGTCACCATTAGACACATTCATGTTTAGTGAGGTTTAGGACCACCCTCCTCACCTCACAGTCCAATTCCATTCCTCATGCTTTAAAGGTTGTTAGAAAGGATGGTGTTGGTGCCCCGCAATCTCAGAGTCCAATATTTCTTTTTGATCTACAATTTATAGAGTAACAATACCACTGATTTCACTATTATGCTTATGACTTACTTGTCTACAAGAAGATTGATCACTCTACGTTAATGTTGTTACTTTCTTCTTCCCATATACATGTCAACATTATCTTTAAAGGAGGTCAATAATGAAAATCTTATGAGTATAATGGGAAACTCATTCCATGATCTTGGAAGGCACTGTATAATCTTTTGCCTTTTTTCAATTATTGACACTTATTGATAGTGTTAGGTTCCTTGATCTGATGTAGTGTCCCCCTGTGGTGTGTTTCTTACAGACTAGGCAGAAGTAACCTCTAAGCAAGCAATAGGATTGGGAATCTAGTAATAGTTCCTGAAGCCTTTCTAAAATATTCAAGTTTTATAGCCCTCTGATTCTACCAAGTTCAAAGGCTATACTATGCAGCACAGTAATCAATAACAGGTCAGATCCTTGATGTGCAGTTTGGTACAATGATCTCACTGGAGTGACCAGACATGCCCTTTAGCATTAAATGGGTTGTATGACATACTTTTCTGACTTTGATAAATGCATACTGGTCACAGTTCAAACTGATATCTACTTGCCTCCAGAGCTTTAATGGTAATATCTTGTGTTTTACTCTGACCATTTATTTTGCAGTTGTGATTTATCTCTCCTCTCTTTCTGTGATAAATCACATATTGCTAGATTTACCACTATTACAGGTCAGGTTATTACTACAGCACTTGGTGTCTATTATTTGTAGATCATTTTGGAGAACTTTTGTATATTTTATTGAGGTAACCAGTTTGCAGTCATGAGCATACTTAATTATCCATAGCCCATTTCCCATTTTTATATCTGAAAAGAATAACCCAATAAGAAGTATAGCCAGGACATCTCACCTTTATAATGGTATTGAAAAGCAATATTTTTAAGGGGAGCTAAAGCTGCTGGTTATAATGAGTCATGTGATTCTGCTATCAGAGTGAAGCAGTAGTAAAGCTGCTTGGTGAAAGGGTTTTATATCTAATACCTCTTAGTCTTTGATCTTGGCAGTGTTTATTCTTTATTGGTATACACTCACTGCACTGAGCCAGACTTAAGCATATGTGATAGCAGAAGCTGCATTATGAATCTGTTATGTATGTTTAGCTATTTCTGATGTTTCTGTACAAATGCAAAATTACTAAGGAGTGTGCCATATCACATCTAATACTACTAGCAGGACAATTCTGAAGTGATTATTTTTATTACATAGGTCTACCAAATGTCTTCAGATATTTGCATTTTAACTAAATTAACCAATTTTTTGCAAATTCTAGTTCCAAGTCTCTCACTTCAAAATGCTTATTTTATAGGTTCATAGGTGTGTACTAGGCTAATGGCCCTGGGGCCTTTAAAAACCTAGCCCATAGGATTACCCTGGCATTGTGCCACCCCACCTTAGTTCCCAGTGCCTCTGTCGAGTAAAGCCACTAGAGTGATCCCTGGGGTGAATTTTCTATTTCCCATCCACTCATCAAGATTTCTCTTGAAGAGGGCCAGTAAGATGCTCTGCTTGACATGTATGGGAAGTCCATTCCATAGCATGGACAGTCTCTGGGTTATAAACCTGTCCCTCCAGCACATTCTGATTGTGGTAATGAGGTTGAGATCTCTGGAGCATGTGGCGGTCAGGCTTTGGGATTTCTTTAGATGTAGCATTTCTAACAGAGCTAGGTCAGACATGGCTTTGTAAGTCAAGCAGAGATCGCATCTAAGTAGGTGATATGAGACAAAGAATAGTCGAGGTTTTTTTAGTCTGCCCATATATGACAGATGTTTAAGGCCTAGGATCCTCTTTGTGAGGTACTTTGTGGCCTCTCCAGTTGTTGCAGGTGTTTAGTGAGGTACATGCTACATGGGGCATTGTACTCAATGATTGGCCTAATGAGGGAAGAGTAGAGGGAGACAATGACCTCTTTCTTCCTGGATGCAAAACCCTTAGTAATGAGATGTGCCACATAGAAGGACTTTCTGACCACACTGGCAATGTGGTAATCAAAAGAGAGGTTGCTGTCAATCTGTGTTCCCAGATCTCTTATAACGCCTTCTGTGTCCAGAGGTCTACCATCGATGTGGTAATTCATGGAAACCAGGTTTTTCCCAAAGGGGATGATGACACGTTTTTTGGCATTGAGCTTAAGGCCATGGCTCTGACACCAGTCTTTGGTCTCAGTGAGGCCTTTCTGTAGGATGTCAACATCACTCGGGGAGTTAATAATAGCTCCCAACTTGCAATCATCTGTGAACTTTGTCAGCCAGAGTCCCTTCCTGTTGGCCTGGACTTCAGAGAAGTAGATACCAAACAGGAGAGGACCCAGGACCGAACCCTGTGGGACTCCACTCATGACTGATTGGCAGTCTGACTTGGAGTCAGTTACTTTCACACTGTGGGTTCTACCTGTGAGCCAGTTTGCAACCCACCTAGTGATATAGGGGTTGATGCCTAGCTTAGTGAGTTTTTCTATGATTATTGAGTGGGGAATGGCATCAAAGGCCTTGGCCAGATCACGGTAGGCTGTATGAACCACCTTGCCTTCATCCACAGCTCTGGTGATATGTTCATAATCCAATGACCAACCAACATTGCTCAGGTATGTTATTTCACCCTTTGTCTCATAATGACTATATTACAACCGCCAATTAATTTGAACCTTCATAGAAATATCTTTGAAAACTGCAAGCTGTGATTACAATGATTTGAGATGTATCTCACTGTAAGTGGACTTGATGAAAAAAAAAAAAATACACTATGCAGTTTCTTCATGTTGCAGGTAAAAAAAGTCATTAAGGTATTTAACACTTTGAAATCATGAAAGACAATACAGGTTTCAAGTATACTGCAAGCCAAAGAAGAAATGCCCATATATAAGGCATTTTATTCATAACAAATCAAGTATTTCAGGAGTAAATAGGCATAAATGTTTCTGAACAAAAGCAGAAACAGTAAGATTGCGAGTCTGGCTGCTTGTCTGATTCATTAATAGTAAACAAAAATGTTCGTGGAATCTGATGTGATTAGGTGAGGAGAAAATTATTAACTGAAGCAGGGCAGATACTGAACAAAGTAAATGTGTGAAGAGTAAGTGAGATTTCCAATATTCAGTTAAAAGCACGACTGAAGAGCTGGCTGTATGAAAAATAAAGGTTGTGGCGGAGAGAGAGAGATAGAAAGCAAAATGAAGCATAAAGTAACAATAACTAAGATAAAAAGGAAATTGTTGGCAACTACATGGAATTCAAGGTGGTGCTTGGTAAAAAGCAAACCGGCAAAAACAATATGAAATGTAAGCACCGTGGCTACAGTCCAGAGGCAGCACATTGCAAAACATTTAATAAAGTTTGTATATTTTGTGGAAATCATAAATATTTTGCAAATTCTGTAAAGAAAAAACACTAACATTTTGTAGCAAGATGTAGGTGATAACAGCTGAATTGTGCAGTGTGAATAGACTGCATAATTCAAAGTGTTAAGGCAACCAGTAACCAGTAATAATGTGAATTCATTTCATGCTGCTACTAACAAGGGCAACTACAGGACAGTAAAGTTAATAATTAATGACATGTCAATTGTATCCAAGCTAGAAACTTGAGAAATATTTAATATATTGTCAGAACGTACTTTTAAGGCACAGATTTTAAGTAATAAATAATGAAGTCAACATGAATGATTTTGTCTTTTTCACGTCATAAACTTAAGCCTTTGAGTCAAGTATGGCTCAACTATGAGTATAAATAAAGTATACATTGTTGTTTCAAATATTGCAACTGCAATCTCAACTAAAACATCCACATATTTTATTTATTTAAATTATTTCTTATTTATTTACCTTTGTTTACAGGGAAGGTTTGGCTAGATCATCAAAGCCCTTTTTCAGCAAAAGCCCAAGGAGAAAAGCTCAACAGTTGATATGACATTTACAGAGAAGTAGTTAAAAATACACAAAAAGTTGTTGTTGTTGTTGTGTCTTTTGGCTTTTCCCGGTTAGGGGTCGCCACAGCGGAACTCCGGTCCGCTAATGTTTGGCAGCTGATTTTTCCGTGCCGAGTTGCCAGCCCTGACGCACAACCTTCAACAAAGAGATAAAAAGTAATAATATAAATTGTTTTACAGTGCAAACCAAACAGAAACATCGACTGTGACACAGTAACAGGTGTCAAGTTTTAAAATCATAAGAAATCAATTGGATTGAACATGAGTTTAAGTCTATATCAGGAAAGAGGTAGAGAAAAGGATGACTTTCAGAGGAGAAAACAGTTTTGAAGTAATTAGCACTGGAGTGAAAAAAGGAAGATATATAGGACAGTTCATATAGTTAGGATAACAGTGGTAATTAGAAGCAACTTATACAGAAGAAATGGGGTTGGGATAGTCAGAACAGTGGTCAGTCTTGAATGATTAATGAGATTGTATGCAAGTAGAAGCTTGATTTAGCATTATTATCGTTAGGGCAGATATTGGCAGGTATATAAAAACATTTGTGGGTTTTAAACTCATGAGAAAGTAACATTAACAAGTCCACTAGGAATGGAGGTGTGATTGCAATTGGACTTTGAAATGCTGAGGATGGGAGATTTCCTGAATAGACTGTGGAAGTGAGTTCCAGAGTTTGAAATACAATGAGACTAGACAGCTTTTCCAGGTGAGTTAGAAAACATGATTTCCGTGCATATGGACTTATTTGAGAATCTAAGGGTCTGGTTGGAAGGTACCAGGGTGAGAGACATGTTTTTTTTTGCCCCCCTTGGGGCATCATGTAATCAGCCCAGCAACTAGTGACCCATGTCCCACCCCACCCCCTGGAATTATTCCAATACAAATGGGACCAGTCATGGATCCTAAGGGTATGCTTGGGGCTTGTCCATCTCTGTTTCTGTCCTGGGGTGGATTTTTTTTAATATGCTCTGTCTGCGTCTCTTCCCTGTTTTCCACATACATTAACTACATTTGAGGACAACTCCCCTTTTTGAACCATCCCTCCCCTAAGGGGACATCATCAATAAATCCTTTCACATCTAGGGTGGGCATGCCCATCCCTCCCTGTCACTCCATCTCTTGCCCAAGCTGCTAATTAAACCCAGCCTGGCTGGGCTGTAGTTAGGGATTTATCCCCTCTATGCCACCAGAGTTGCTCAAGATAAGAGTTTTGAGAGTAGGACAAGTGTTTGGGCAGTAAAATATTTTGTGAGATTGTTTCAATCAGATAGAGTTGAGGACGTTTGAAATCTTGAGACAGTTGAGTTGATTAAGTGAACTGCAGGGGTGCATTCATGCATGCATACATGCAGAAGTGTTGGTTGTGAATTTAGCAGTTTTGTTGTACATTTTGTCTAGTTTAATAAGTTGGGTTTTATATAAGCTAATTAGTACCGATGCTGTATATGAGTGGGAAGGAAGCAGAAAATGTGAGGCTATGCATTTCTGGTTTAGTTGGCCAGGTACAGTTTAGCTCTATATAGCATCCCTAGGTTTTGATGAGTCTTTTGGTGACTTGCTGAGTGTGCAAATCAAAATTTTGATGCTCAACAATGGTACATCCAAGAAGCTTGTTATAGAAGACTACATTGTTGATTGCTTCTTTTGATTAGATGATGGAGAAGTTGCTTTTGACAATGGTATAGGTCTTTGAGTTGAAAAGCATGATCTTTGTTTTCTTGGCATTGAACACAATATTAGAATCTCTTAGCCAGTTTTCAACAGATGAGAATGCAGTTAGAGTGAGGTTTTGAAGTGCAGAGATTAATTTGGTTTGCAAATGACTGGAGAATCATCTGCATATTGGATGATGGGGACATTAGGAGGATGTAAGGGCAGATCATTAATAAACACATTAAATAGCAGGGTTCCAATTACAGAACCCTGTAAAACTCTTACTGATATGGGGAGAGAGGAGTTATGATTTGTTTCCATTTAACACACTGATTCTTGTTGCCAAGGTATGATGCAAACCAAGATACTGTGTCATTAGAGACACCAAGTTTTGAGACTGTAATTAAGAGTAGATACTATGATAAAGTATCAAATACTTTTGATAAATCAAGGAAAATAGCATATGTTAGTTTATTATTATTTCTGAGTGGTTAATTGTGTTAGTAGAAGATATGAAAGTGGAATATTTGTGTGATGTTTAAAACTGTGTTGTGATAGGGAGCCCCCCCCCCTAGAAGGTGTTCTAGTAACTAGGAATGGATGGACTTTTCAGGAAGTTTAGACAGAGTAGATAGAATGGCTATGGATCTAAAAATGTTCAGCTCATTGGAGGTTCCACCTTTATGGAGTAGAATAACACAGGATTGTTTCCTGATGTTAGGAACATATGACTCAGTGATGGATCTATTAATGAGAATGGATACTGGGTAGGCAATTGATTATAGTTTTACTTTTAGGCATTCTGTGGGGAAATTATTTGGTGCAAGTGTTGTTCATCACAGTTTAGAAAGATATGTTTGGATTTTTGAAATGGGGTTTGGTTGTATGGAAAAAGTTTTAGGATTGTTGGTTGAGGGCACATGACATTATGGGAAAGAGTAGAGGAAGCTAGGTTAAGAAGGGAGGTGGTGATTAGTGATCAGCAGTATGGTTTCATGCCAGGAAAGAGCACTACAGATGCGATGTTTGCTCTGAGAGTGTTGATGGAGAAGTACAGAGAAGGTCAGAAGGAGTTGCATTGTGTCTTTGTGGATTTAGAGAAAGCATATGACAGGGTGCCTAGAGAGGAGTTGTGGTATTGTATGAGGAAGTCAGGAGTGTCAGAGAAGTATGTAAGAGTGGTACAGGATATGTACTAGGGTAGTGTGACAGCAGTGAGGTCTGCGGTGGGAGTGACAGATGCATTTAAGGTGGAGGTGGGATTACATCAAGGATCAGCTCTGAGCCCTTTCTTATTTCCAGTGGTGATGGACAGGTTGACAGATGAGATCAGACAGGAATCCCCATGGACTATGATGTTTGCAGATGACATTGTGATCTGTAGTGAGAGTAGGGAACAGGTGGAGGAGACCCTGAAGAGGTGGAGATATGCTCTAGTAAGAAGAGGAATGAAGGTCAGCAGGGCTAAGACAGAATATATGTGTGTGAATGAGCGGGAGGATAGAGGAATGGTGAGGATGCAGGGAGTAGAGGTGGCGAAGGTGGATGAGTTTAAGTACTTGGGATCAACAGTTCAGAGTAATGGTGAGTGTGGAAGAGATGTGAAGAAGAGAGTACAGGCAGGATGGAGTGGGTGGGGAAGAGTGTCAGGAGTGATTTGTGACAGACAAGAATAAGTAAGAGTGAAAGGGAAGGTCTACAAGAGGGTAGTGAGACCAGCTATGTTATATGGGTTGGAGACAGTGGCATTGACATTGTTGTACCATACAGACCTGTGGTAAAAAAAGGCAGGAATCAGAGCTTGACATGGCAGAGTTGAAGATGTTAAGATTTGCACTGGGTGTGATGAGGATGGACAGGATTAGGAATAAGTATATTAGAGGGTCAGCCCAGGTTGGAAGGTTTGGAGACAAAGCCAGAGAGGCAAGATTACATTGGTTTGGACATGTGCTGAGGAGGGATGCAGATTATATTGGAAAAAAGTTGCTAAGGATGAAGCTGCCAGGTAACAGGAAAAGAGGAAGGCCTAAGATAAGGTTTATGGATGTGGTGAGAGAGGACATGTAGGTAGTTGGTGTGACAGAGCAAGATGCAGGGAACAGGAAGAAAGGGAAACAGTTGATTTGCTGTGGTGAGCCCTAACAGGAGCAGCTGAAAGAAGAAGAAGGAGGTTGAGGGCACAGCATAGATAGGGTTAGGAGAAGGATTGTATTTTGGTTTGCATACTCATGAAGCAAGTGGCAAAATTAAAACAATTCCTGTAGCACAGCTGTATAGAGATCCATTACCAGATATAAGCTATAGCAGAGGCAAAGTAAAAGGTCAGAACAGTCAGTATGATGATGCTGCAGTGCCACATTCAGAACATATGCACTTTCACAAACAATATTCAGAGAGGTGCTCAGCATAAGTGTTTTGGATGGTGCAGAAGAGAGGTATTTAAATGCTGAATCAAAAGCTCAGATTCATGAAAAGCATGTGCAGATGCACGCCATTAATAATAAGGAAACTGATGGGTCAAGGAGATGCAATAAAGGAGTTTCTGTAATTAGACTACAATGCAAGATCATAAATACAAGGCCCAGAGCAATGAGATTCTGTTTAAAGTACTGATCACATTTTATAAATATATATTTTAAAGTTTAAAGGCTTTGGTGGTCTACAAAGTGAAGATTACATAAATGTTTCCATCTCTGGCAATGCCGGTAATTTCATTCCAGCAGTATGCAGAGCTAAAAATAAGCAGGAATAAAAGTGTGTGGAAAATCCTGAGTCATAGTTAAACAAATTGAACCAAATGACTAGAGAATAGCATGGTGATAGCTGGAGTGAAGATGCAGTGGAACCATATAACCCTAAGGTATGCTGTTATGGTACGTCATGCTGTCAGCATGTAAGATTCACAGTGATATTACATAACTCTGTGCTACACTCTTTTGGTACACATTATTCTCTCAGCATGTATGAAGCACAGCGTTACTACATACAGTACTGCAATATAGCCCAGTGGAACAGCATTCTAGTACACTTAATATTGTTAGCATGTAAGACACACAGTGGTACCATACAGACCTGTGGTAAGATATTCTGGTATACATCTCACTATCAGCATGTTAGATGCAGAGTGCTGATGTATAGCCCTGTGGCATGCTGATCTATCACATATCATGCCATCAGCATGTATAAAGCATAGTGCTGCTGTATATACCTGCTTTATATGGTTATGCTATACATCACACTATCAACATGTTAGATGCACAGTGCTGACTTATAGCCCTGTGGCATGCCATTCTAGTACATATCATGCCATCAACATGTGAAAAACCAGAGTGCTGCTATATATACCTGTTTTATACTGTTGAGGTATATGTCACTCTATCAGCATGTTAGATGCACAGTGCTGTGTTATAGCCCTGTGGTATGCTATTCTAGTATATATCATGCTATCAGCATGTATAAAGCATAGTGTTGCTGTATGTACTTGTTTTATACTGTGCTGGTATGCATCACACTATCAGAATGTTAGATGCATAGTGCCATTGTATAGCCCTGTTGCATCCCATTATAGTACAATCATGCCATCAGCATGTATAAAGCATAGTGCTGTTGTATATGCTTGTTTTATACTGTTATGCTATGCCTCACATTATCAGCATGTTAGATGCTCAGTGCTGTCATATAGCCATGTGACTTGCCATTCTAGCACATAGCATGCTATCAACATGTATAAAACACAGTGCTATTGTATATACTAGTTTTATACTGCTCTGGTATACATCACACTATCAGCATGTTAGATACATGGTGCTACTGGCATGCCATTCTAGTACATATCATGCTATCAGCATGTATAAAGAACAGTGCTGCTGTATATACTTGTTTTATATTGCTCTGGTACACATCACACTATCATAACTTAGAAGCACAGTGCTGTTGTATAGCCCTGTGGCATGCCATTGTAGTACATATCATGCCACCAACATGTAAAAAAGTATAGTGCTGGTGTATATACCTGTGTTATACCGTTCAGGTATATGTCACACTGTCAGCATATTAGATGCACAGTGCTGTCATATAGCCCTGTGGCATGCCATTTTAGTACATAACATGATATTAGCATGTATAAAATACAGTGCTATTGTATATACTTGTTTTATACTGTTCTGGTATACATCACACTATCAGCATGTTAGATACATGGTGCTACCGGCATGCCATTCTAGTACATATGATGCCGTCAGCTTGTATAAAGAACAATGCTGCTGTATATGCTTGTTTTATATTGTTCTGGTATACATCAGACTAGCAGCTTGTTAAATGCACAGTGCTGTTGTTTAGCCCTGTGGAATGCCACCCTAGTACGTATCATGCTAGCAGCATGCATAAAGCACAGTGCTGCTGTATATGCCTGTTTTGGTAGACATCATACTGTCAGCATGTAAAAAACACAGTGGTAGCATATTACCCCGTATTACACTGTTGTGGTACACATCATACTGTCAACATGGAAGAAACAGAGTGGCACCATATAGCTCTGTGGTGTGCAGTTTTGCTGCAGTAGATCAGCCTGAAAATGAGGTGCATTGAACAATGCAAGTGAGGAAATTTGTGGGTTGAAGTCCAGTAGGAGTTGTACAATTGGTACATCATTGTTAAAGGATATTTTTCCTGATATCTGCATTATAACAGTCTGCCAGTTACCACTGACACAAAGGCTATGAGTTGTTAAACAGTTGTGTCCTGTTGTCCAGTGCTTGAGTCCCTCAGCCTTCATTTACCTACTATAAGACTTTGTGCAGGTCACTTAACCTGACAGTGCCCTGGGATAATTAGAAACTTGGGCTATAGTCCTTAGTGGTTTCCTTGACGGCATGCCTAGTAACCACCTATAAACCTACATATTATGCTGTCAACATGCAAGATGCTATATTTACCAGTGATACGCTTTTTTGGTACACACTGCACTATCAGCATGTATGTTGTATACTATGCTATCAGCATATAAGAAGAACTATACTGTTATAAAGCTCTGTGGTACACTGTTCTGGTGCATGTCATGCTGTCAGTATACAAGAAACACAATGGTGTTGAATAGCCATGTGGTACACTGTTCTATTACATGTCATGCTGTCAGTATGTAGGATTCACAGTGCTCCCACATTGGCCTTTGGTGCACTGTCCTGGAACATGTCATGCTGTTAGTATGTAAGATTCACAGTGCTGCCACATTGGCTTGTTGTACATTGTTATGGAACATGTCATGATGTCAGTATGTAAAATTCACAGTGCTGTTACAATGTCCTGTGGTACACTGTTCTGGAACACGTCATGTTGTCAGTATGTAAACTGTTGTATTACCTAGTGATACCCTCTTTTGGTACACACTCTGCTATCAGCATGTATGAAGCATAGAGCTGCTATATAACTCAATGGTACCCTGTTCTGGTACATCATATGTTATTAGCATATAAAAAGCACAGTGCTGTTACATAGTATAACAATTCAAAATTTCAAGACCTCCTAAAGCGAGTCTCAAAACAAAGCGATTGAATGGCTGAAAAACAGACAGTTTAAAGTAGAAGAGGGATCTTTGAGAGTCGCTCTTTTCCAGGGTTTTCAGTCTTTTTTTTTTCTGGCTTGTCATCACTCAACATTTCGAATGTTCACATTTCAATAGGGAGCTGTTATATAGCTCTGTGGTACACTGCTCATATCTTCCTATCAGCATGTAAAATGTCCAGTGTTGTAGTATAGCCCTGTGTTAAACTGATCTGGTACAGGTCATCCTGTCAGTATGCAAGAAACACGGTGGAGTTTAATAGCCCTGTGGTACACTATTGTGGTACATGTCAAGCCATCAGCATATAAGAAACACAGTACCGCCACTCACTCTTTATTCAATTTTGAATTACCCCTGCCACATCTTGTGGCATGTAATTGAAGGTAACAAGGAATATTTTATCCTATTTAATCTCCTCATGTGCCACATTCATGTAGCAATAACAGTTCCATCCTACCTTCCACATAACCTCCAATTACCTTAAGTTATTTTATATCATCAGCACTGTGTACCAAAGCTGCACACCCCCATCATACTTAAACTATTTCCTCAAGCCCCTTGTTTGCTGTTTGCTTGCAGAGAACTGTGATGCCCAGGTATATTTGTGCAGTTAACCCCTACAGGTACCTTAGGAGTTTTCACACTGCACAACTCACAATTCTTTATCAGTGAGCACTCTGTATAGAACTGTGCATGAGCACACAAAGTCCATAGCTGCACAGCTTACTTTGTAGTTGGAATGAATAGTGAATTGCTATGAACACTTCATTACAGATCCTTGCTGAGTTTAAGCTAGCAAATGCATGATTTAGGAACAGAAGCTGTCTGTTTCTCAGTCCCATGTCACTGAGATTTCCATATGTCAGCAACATTTCCATATTACATCTTGTATGGAATGATGATAATATATTGAATCCTGTCTATAGTTATGTTGAAATAGGTTCTCATTTACAACAAGTGAAGGTGTAACTTATGGTTTGCTTTTTAAGGAACACAACAACCATCTTTTAAAATTAATTGCATTTGGTTGCAAATTATTTATGTTATGATTAAATCAATGAGTTTTAGTTCATGAAACTTGGAGCATTCACTCCTCATCTGGTGTGATAGGAGATTACTCAGCCTTGTGGTATACAGCACTCTCCAAAAAGTGACTAAATAGCTATTACTACACACTGTCAACTGGAATATAACAAAGCTTTCATTTTCAGTGAGTAATGCTTTGATTGTATGACACAGATGACACAAAACCATAGCAAAAGCAGTGCATGGTTAGTGCATAAAACATAAAAGGACATTTTATATATATTATTCAAAATATTGTATTTCCATGTGAATAAATGTATTTTGCATGCTGTGTTCTGCATTTTCTAAGGCATATATGTACCAGTTAACAGGCATATGTGAATCTGCACTCAGCTATTTGATGATTGGGCTTCCATACTGCATACATAATGAATGCTGTTTCTAGACACTGAGATAGTAGAGAAACAGACTTCTTCTTTCTGCACAGAATCAGTATAGTAGACTCTAAATGATTCGCTTCATGGAGAAAACCAGCAATATCTGAAAAACTGACAATATATGTTTATTTACCAGTTTTAAAATGATTGTTAGCTTTACATGTTTCTAACAAGCTTCATCCTATAGTCCTAGTTATTTCCTTCTCTGTTTGCAAACTATGTGACCCCTGAGCAAGTCACATAATGAGGTATCACATTTGGGTTTTCCCTAAAAAGGAGATACTTGTGCCTAGAGGACTTACTGTTTAAAAATGAATAAAACAAAATAAAATAAAATACATCTTTCAACCTTCTTGAAATATATGGGCTATAAACTGAAGATTACTATAAAAAGTGAATATGGCTGAGTCTTATTCACAGAAGGCATAAATCAGTGCAAAAACAGAGCCACTACAATGACTGATAAATACAAGCAACCATACAGCGTGCCAATGCAGGTCATCTATTCATTCATGATAAAATATCAAAGATCCATGTCATGAGTGTCTGTTTTTCTTACACAGTTACAGATTTTTTGAAAGCTTAAAAAAAATCATACAAGTCCAAGCATAAAATGTTTGCAGATGCAAGCAAGGTGAAATGATATAGAATTTAAAAGGAAACACTTGGTACATGTTGCACCCAGGACTTAGGTTTAGTAATGCTAACTGATGCCATCCTTAGAACATCAGATTTAGCTGTATCCATTCTAGCCCTTGCTGGCACACCACACTGCCTGAGCTAAGTTCTCCTTTTACCTTCAGATATATTACTAACCATGAGCATGTCATGGTGATCATTAGGCTTCACTATAACTACTGGTCATGAAGGTAAACCTAAAGAAATACAACATAATACAGTTTTATTAGATGGTTGGGCAGTATATTTTTTTCACATATCCAACTCATGCAAGCATATTTCCTTGCTAAGCAGCCCACTCCTTTTTTTTCATTGTTCTGATGACCACTACAACTACTCCTTTCCTATACCAACAACCAAAAGATTCATTTAGTATCTCTCTTGTCGATGAACTGTGGCAGTACTGCAGCATGACCCATTAACATGTGCATGCCCCATCAGAGAGATGGAAGCCACTGTAATTTGACCTCACAGTTTCAGGAGCAAGAAACAGACAGCAATCATGTTATCATATTACAGCTGAGAAACATATGTGCTATCCATCTCTGCTGTGCCCAAGATCATTGCAAACTGCAATCAGAACTTAGTGAGGGGAGCACATGCAGACTGCTATGCATGTCAATAGAGGACTATATTAAATTATTGAACGTCATGAATGTTGAACGGCCGGATTATTGAAAGTGCCATTCATCGAGTTCTGGTTTGTGGGATTGGGGCTCAGTGAAGATCAGGAATTTTGCCCTTTCCTCACTGTAGTGCGATCTCAGAGTTAGTATATATAATTAGCAGGAGGTGTGGGGCGCACAGCCCCCTACAAAAACCAAGCAATGTGAATGGCACTTTTGATATTTTGGCCGTTTGACATCCGTGCCGTTTGATAATTTAATATAGACCCGTCAATAGCTACCCTATGTATCACTGGGACTCCTGCAGTAATTATCATTTCCTTCTCAAACACTGCAGAAAGGTAAAGTTTCCTAGTAATATTTTATTGGAGAGAGTAAATTTGCAGCAGTGTTTGCCCTCCACCATTTCTCAGTGCTGCAGGAGCTTATTTACATGCACTCTTTTGATGATCCTCAGAATCATCTTGTGTGTGTGCATGCGTGTGTGTGTGTGTGTGTGTGTGTGTGTGTGTGTGTGTCATGTGATGTCCAAGATTAGTTATTTGCTTGAACCTGATAGGCTCTGGCTCCTTGATGACCCAGAAATGGTTTAGGCAGGTTGTCGGAGAATGAAAGAATTAGTGTTTTGCTACACTGCAAATTGTCAGCAAGGCAAAATACAGTGCAGGTTGCAGCATCTTCTTTCCATCTTCCTTCCACTGCATAATATGGTTTGTTGCAGACATCAGGGCACTGTATCAAATCTTCCTTTTATATATCTGATCCACAAAAAAGAATAGCTAGCATTGGTTGCATAAGAGAATTCACATGGCTGACCCTGGAGACGTAAGCCACATAGCCAAAAAGATCTCCGTTCTATAGCAGCTGGAATAAATACTAGTGTAATCTAGTCTGAGATTTTTTTTTTCCTAGAGGCTTTATCAGAAATTCAATTAAAAGAGCCTTTAATCATTGACTGGTTTCTATATACTTTTTAGTATTCTTTAATATTTTATATTCCTTAATATTTTATTACAGACATTGATATATGATAGTTATATTAAGGGCTGCTCAATAATTTTAAACCTAACACAAAAGTGGTAGCTTTATAACTAGAATTCTTGTAGAGTTAATGCAGTAATGAGTAATGAGTCCAAAAACTATTGAGGATATACTCCATCCGGCTCATGGACTGTTCATATTCTTGCCATCAAGGAAGCACTACAGAAGTATTAGATGCAGGGCATCCAAATTACATAATAACCTCTTCCCACATGCTATCAGAGTGTTGAATAAAAAAGCCATAGCCTAATAAGCCACATAGATAAATCATTATTTATGTGCAATGTGTCATTGGTGTTTATATAAACTCTCTGAATAGATCACTTCATACGTTTCTATCTGCAGTAGGAAAACTGTGAACTGTAAGTTTATGGTATATATTGGTGGTGGGTAAGTTTACACGTGTGCCTCTCTTATTTATTATAGTACTGTTTTGTGCATATCCTTATATTTCTACTGAGTCTATTCTGGCTGTTATATTTGTTGTGTTTCTGATGTAAATAGAACTTTCAATTTTTTTTATGTTATTTACTTTTCTATATCTTATTTTTTTATTATTTTTATTTTTATTTAATTTAATTTTTGTATTAATCTATTTTCCTTCTGTAAACTGTCATTCATATAGTACGAGCCTGAATATTGAAATTTTGTGCAGTGATGCACACTTTTTTCCTCTGTGTTGATCTGTATGACAATAAAGTTTACTTTGACTTTGTAATAAATTAATGATGATGTATAGCTTTAGCCAGGTGTGGCTCACAGACAGAAAATCAACCACGTCACAATTCAGTGTTGGAACAAGACTTGCCAAACACAAACTGAACAAAAAGAAAAATGACAATAAATTGAAGGGGGCTTCTACTATTTAGTGCATTATTAAATACTTAAACATATTTATTGTCCTCCTCTGAGATATATTCTTCCCCTGAGAGAACACAGCTACCCTCTGAGAAACAGCAAAATAATAACCTTATACTAACTAGTTGAGGAAGGACCCTATCTAGGCTAAGAACTGCTTCTTAGAATCACTTTCCATCAGAAATCACAGCTCATCAAGAGGTAAAACAGTTTAAAATCAGCCAAAAGAATGTATACTGAAAGAAGCAGAGGGTGCTTGCTTCTGTGACAATGGTTATAGCAATGTCTGACATAAGCCAAGTCATTCTATTGTCAAAGTACTGAAAACTATATCTGCGTTAAAACAAATATGTCTACATTCTGTATGTATGTATTTATGCATTTCTACTTTTCATTTATTTGCGTCATTAGTAATGTGTGTTCTTACATATATCCCAAACCTAACATTATGTAAAACTGTTGTACATGACTTCTTTATAGTCATATGAGTCTGGGTCATGACTAAAAAGGGTCATTTGACCAGCTTACTCACTCAGTTAACAAATAGGTTCATAGGCTCATAAGTAGGTACTAGGCTATTGGCCTAACTAGAAAGGTACCCTGGCTTTCACCGCCCAAGAAAATTATTTTCCTGTGCCCCTGTTGAGCAGAGCCACAGAGGTGATCACCAGAGTGAATTTCCTATTTCCCATCCAATCATCAAGATTTTTCTTGAAGAGTGCTAATGAGGAGCTTTGTTTGATATTGATAGAGAGTTGGTTTCAGAGTATGGGAAGTCTCTGGCATAGGAATCTATCCCTCCAGCATGTTCTGTTTATTGTGGTGACAAGGTTTAGGTCCCTAGAGCATGTAGCTTGGAGGGATTGGGATTTATTTAAGTGGAGCATGTCCAACAGCTCTGGGTTTGACATAGCTTTGTATGTCAGGCAGAGATCACCTCTGAGTAGGCAATATGTGACTGAGTAAAGCTGAAGATTTTTGAGACGGTCTGCGTAAGGCATCTGTTTGAGGCTAGTAATCCTCTTTGTGAGGTATTTCTGCGGCCTTTCCAGTTGTTGTAGATGTATTGTGAGGTACATACCAAAAGGGGCATTATACTCTATAATGGGTCGAATGAGTAATGAGTAGAGGGGAACAATGACCTCTTTTTTCCTAGATGAGAAACCTTTTGTGATGAGGTGTGCCACATAGAAGGATTTCCTAACTACTGTGGCAATGTGATTATCAAAGGAGAGACTACTGTCCACCTGTGTCCTAAGGTCACTTATCACACTTTCGGTGTTAAGTAGACCACCACCTATGTGGTAGCTTATGGGTGGAGAGTTTTTACTAAAGGGGATGACAATGCACTTTTTGGCATTAAGCTTGAGGCCATGGCTTTGACACCAGGCATCTGTCTCAGTGAGGCCCTCTTGTAGGATGTCCACCTCATTAGGAGTTTCGATTATGGCTCCTAGTTTGCAGCCATCTGCAAACTTCATTAGCCAAAGACCTTCTGTGTTAGCCTGTACTTCAGAAAAGTAGATACCAAACAGGAGAGGACCCAGGACTGAACCCTGTGGTACTCCACTTGTCACTGGTCTGAAGTCAGAATTGGAGTCTGGTACTTTCACAGTGTGGATTCTGTCAGTGAGCAATGCCTTGCACTCTATGATTTTTTTTCATACATTTGATCATGGTGAAAGTACAATACATGTACCTCCTCCTTGCCATTGTGACCTTCCTGCTCAGAACTCCCTCATATTTCCCAGACATGCTCTGCTGCACTGATATCATGTCTTCCCTGTCTTGTCTGGTTTCTAGTAACAAGTGTTCCAGCTCCTCCATTGTTTGATCATACCCTTTCGCTCTCTCCTATGCACTCTTCTGCTGGATTTCCTATGAGCTCCTTCCAGCACCCTGATGTCCCTCTCATCACATCTCATGGTCTACTAAACTGTGCATAGTGGGCAGTCTTTGAGGGTTAACTATGCTATACTCATTTATGTAATTCCTTAATATATGTTGCTATTCTGGAGCTATTCTCATGGCAATACGAATAATCACATGGCTGACATAAAAAAAGCATTTGTGTGACTGCACATAAATTTGCCTAGCCATTATTTTTATTAGACAAAGTAGAGCATTTTATTATTAAATAAAAAAGGGAGTCATTTATTTTGCTGAAAATTAGTGAAGACTGATTGTGTCTTCACATCCCAGGATGATTAGTGGAAGGGTGTGGAATATAAATATATGGGATACCATACCTCTCACCTGTCAAGATTGTCACAGAATGTCCAGATTTTTGTCTCATATTTTTGGTTTAGCCTTCATAAAATTTATGGTTGTCTGTCAAATAACTGAGGACTGAAGTAACTAAATAATGATATACATTTGAGTTTCAGACTTTATATCCATCAGAAAATGCATATTAATAAGAAAACTATTATGTTTAAGTTTATAAGAGCAATATTTAAAATATGTCCTGAATTTTGGGCATTTGTCTCCCCCATTATTTTTGGCTTTCTCCAGATTTTTTGTGCTTAGAGGTTGAGAGATATGTGAGTGACCAACATTGTTTTACCATTGCACTCAGTTTTTATTTGCTTACCTGCAGTAGCTGCAATAAATGAATGGGGTAATAACCTAGTAGTAATACTTGCTGGTGGTACAAATGCTGATTAACATAACATATTCATCATGAGGCTTCCTAAGTTTAGATAGAAGCATTTAATTGTGGTTTTCTTTCCATCGTACAGAGTATGTCATGGGTTTACATTTATAACTCTAAAGTGAGCAGCACTGCAGCAACAATCTTCCATCAGCTGCTTACTAGGTCAGTGTTGCTCTACACTGCCTACAAATGCAGTGGTTGCTGGATTGCTCCTAACCCCAGGAGTATCATTTTACCACTAGTATATCTCATGGCAATGTTTAATAATATGATCGCTATCATTTAATTATTTTGTTTTATGCTTCATGCACACTATGTTTTCTGCAAATGTGTATGTTTCCTTCCTTCATTCATATGCATTGGGGTTTCCTGACTGCAAGTGTACCTTATTTACTTACTTATTTCTCTCACACAGTGATGGCTTTGGTTGCACGCCTTTGGGGGCTGTGAGGAGTCATGGCTTTGGTTACACAGCTTTGGGCAGTCATGATCTTGATGTTGTTTCTGCAGTTTTTAAAAAAAACATCAAAGTGAACATTCAATGTACTCTGTGTGATATGAAGTGGGTCAATATTACTTGCTTCAATCGTAATATGTTACCTCTCCAGGATTGCCCTCACACTAAATATCCACAAAATACAAATAGAACTGGAGGTGCTGTTAATCGAATAAGGGGTTTTACTCATCCACCTGCAGGAAGACTACTAAATATACTTCAACAGCACACCCCAATCAGTTTTACCAATGTATTTAACATAAGGTATCTACACAAAAATTTGACTAAGCATACCATTCCATGTCTTATTTATATTATTTCTAGATCACCTTTTGCCGTCATACCAAAACATGCAAAATAAATCGTTATAAAGGACAATGAGTTGTATAAGGACATTCAAACCTTGAAGAACAGGTATTGCTATATGATTTTAATCTGCAGAACAGAGTGTGTCAGCTTGTTCTTAAAAGTAAGAAGTAAGAAATTGTATCATATTCACATCATCTTTGAATGGCAAGAAACTCTTTAGTGGGTGAACTAGACAGTACAGGGTGTTGATTAATTCTACCAGTTCACACATGAAATGAGACAATTTTAAGGCATGTTTATTGTTAAAGACTTTTGATTATAATAGCAAATTATAACTGAGTTTCTCTGTGGTAACAAAGTTCCACCAGTAGATGTAATGATGCTACTTACATGAATTTAGACAAGTGAGTGCACATTTTCACAAGCATTGTACAGATTTACAAAAAAGAACCTTGGTAACAGGAAAAGGACTTAACTTCTTATTACATGTATTTTACCAGATGAGTATAATTTATCAATAATGTAGTGAATGCAGTGCTGTGGTCACACTGCACATTTTGAGGATAAAGCAACTTTGTTAAGCACCTTTTTGATGTAAGTGAGGTGTTCCACAAAGTGAAGCACCATTCAGTAATCTTAAACTCTAGTCTCGTGCTGTAGTCATCTGTGTGTACGCAGATACATTTTGAAATGTTACAAATGTTGTAACAATTTAATTCATGTGCTTCCCTTCGTGGATCTTTGTTTTTTTGTTTATCAGCCATGTATAATCAGGGCATATGCTAAGATCCAGTAACGCATCACAATATAATGAAATAATCAGAGAAAAGGATCACTATACCAAACTTACTTATTCAATCAAAAATGTATAAACATGCAATCAAATAAATGAATGCAAGCAGACACTGCAGTGGGCTCATCTGGTGCCTTCATTTAGATGCATGTGCTGAAACTCCTTCAGTTAGCTGCATGTGCAGGTAATAGCAGACAAGTGTTATGCACAAAAAGGTATCAAAAATGTTAGTCACAGCTAGCAGTCACAAAGTTACAATAAACAAAACAAAAAAGGTGCTCCATTTCTTAGATAACTGAGTTTATATAGTTAAAGTGTGCCCATGACAGAGCAGTCATCCTTTTTGTTGATTTTGTAATAGTGTTAAGCAGAACAATCAGATTAAAATGAAATGTCATGCCAGTCTGTAAATCATTAATATGTACCATGTTTTCTGTGGAACTAAGCATGACAATTTAATGAGATTATTAGCAGGATCCAGTAAATAAAATATGAAAAGTTACTGTTTAAGCTGGCAATCACAATCAAATAAAGCAATGCTGCATGAAAGAATTGTGTTCGTACTCTTCAAAAAAACATCCCAATGCTCGACAGCAAAATTATCTCACCTCTAAGCAAAATCAAAATCTGTCTGTGAATATCAAGCCAATGCTTGCCATGCAGTAAGTATGTAGAAAAAAGCTGGGCTCTGTGATTGCCTTTAGCACTTTGGAGAACTCTTCCAGATGGTAGTTTTCTTCTTCTTACCCTGCACCAGACTTCCTTATCTAGGGACCAATTAGAATGACCCCAGCAGAGAAGAGTGAAGCAAGAAAGCTTGCCCTGTTTTGATGATCTGCCCTTTCCAGGGGATTTGGATGTCACTGGATAGGAGGTTATATTATTGAGGCAACAGATTGTAAAATTAGAGGGCAGAGAGATGCAAATCCCTTGAGGGAAAATAGCCTCAGTAATATCCTTCAAAACACCTATGATATTACACAGACCCTTTCCTTTCCTCACACATTTTCTTTTTAGAACATCTTGTTTATGAAGGAAACACATTCAGGAGATTGCCATCAAAAGATGAGGTGCAATATATTGGGTCTCACAGTATATGTATTAATTTTATTTTATTTTGAAGTTTTTAACCAAGGTAAAGCACTATCCCACTGGATCCATATACAGAATGAGTAAAAAAACACAATACAAACATACATTATAAACAGAAAGAGGTAATCAGAGTTGGCATGCTGAAAGAACCACAGTCAAAATAGAGTCAGAGCAAGATGTGCAGACAAAAAAAAAAGATACAAAGAGGTATATGACCAGAGAGATACCAGTTGCATTTTCCTAGATTCTTGAAATGTACGTTTATTTGTGAATGGAAAAAAGGGGAAGAGGAAAGATCTTTAAGAAAGAAGGGAGAGATTCCCAGAGTTTGGGACCAAGGTCATAGAAAGCATGGTTTGTGAAGTGAAGCCTAGTTTTGGGTATTTGGAGAAGTTATGAGTGATTAAGATGTCTAAAGTTGTATATTGGTGGATCTCTGAATAGTCTGAAAGCTTGTTGGGGAAAGGTGTTATTCTTGATAAATTTAAGTAGTTGAAAGGCAAGTAGAAAGTCAGTATGTTGTTTCACAGGTAGCCGTTTCACTTTTTCAGTGGTTTTGTAGTGATATTAATTTCTTGCTCAAAGAGCGGGATGACTCGGCAAATTGCATTTGAAATGGACTGAATAGTGGATACATTTCTTTTAGAAGCAAATAGCAGGAGACAGTATTCTAGCTAAGTCAGTAAGATATCTTCACCTATGGCATTTCTGCAGCGTCTGAATAGAAAAGGGGAGATCCTATTAGCCTGGAATAGGAGAGAGTTGATTTCTCGGTGTGCATAGTCCAGGTGGAATTAGAAATTTAGGAAGGGGTCCAACCAGATCCCTAGGTATTTGAATGAAGTGACATTTTCAATATTGTTATTAAGATGATCAAGGATTTTTAGAGGCCTGGAGATAGAAGTGAGCTTTTTCTTAGTGCCAAAAAGCATTGCTTTTGTTTTAGAAGAGTTTAGCAGTAATTGTTTATCACTGACACATTGAATAAGGGCATGAAAATCAGCCTAAAGTTTGAGTTCAGGAGAAGAGACAGAGTGGTTGGAGCAAAATAAGAACATGTCATCAGCATAAAGCAGGAGAGGAAGATGGATAAGTCAAAATGAAGTTTGCTAATGTTGATAGAAAAGAGGAGAGGTGACAAAATAGATCCTAGTAGGATATCTTTCTGCAGACAGACTGCTGTAAAGGGTGATGAACTGAAATTAACTGAGAAGTTAAGGTTAGAAAGGTAGTTTTTGAACCAGGGCAGTGTGTCATCACCAATGACTAGTTCAATGACATGGCCTAGAAGAATTGGAGTAATTAGGCCTTTGTTCATGCCAAGAAAAATATTCTCACTTAGTATCCAGATATCTGTGGATGTACTGGGACCAGACCAAAAGCCATGCTGCTTTTGAGACAGAAGTGGTATTGTTTAATGTATTGAGTGAGTTACAAATAATGTAATTATTTCAGAATCTTTTGTAGGGAAGGGATAATAGAAATGAGCCAAAAAACTGATGCATTAGAGGGACTGGGTTTCTTAAGGAGTTGTTTTGCAATGGCATTCTTCCAGCTATTGGGCATAATGTTAAGACTAATACACAGGTTGTAGATATGTGTCAGCAGTGTTATGATGTTGTTACTATTGTCTCTACCGATTATATGAATCATTGGTGAAGGCTGAGAGTACCAAGGTGGCTATTAACTTTAATCTGTTCAAGATGAGGGTAGATGTCCTTGAATGTGAGAGTTCTGAAGTAGAATATAGGGCTGTATGGAAGGGTGCTGGGAGTGTCAGATGCAGTGTAGGATTGACTAAAAAAGGGGTGGGAAGGTTGCAGAAATGAGAAAGGAAATCAAAGGCAGAAAGATGGGAGGATATGGAATTCATGGTGGTAGGCTCTTCCATTTTGTAAAAAGGTTTGATATTTTTTCCAGACGTTTTTGGGTGATTTTATTTGTGAGGTTTGGTATGATTTCATGTAGGTACTCTTATGACAGCATACAGCTTGCTTGGCAAAGTTGTGTAGCTGGGTGTATCACTGTCTGTTTATAGCAGCAGGAAGTGTTTTCCAAGAATGCAATTCCTTGTCTCTGAATTGTAGAAAATCTCTTTAAGTTCATATGTTAGCCATTTGTTAGGTTTAGGTTTGCGTAGTCTCTGGATTACTGGCAGACAGGAGTTTTGCAGGTCCTTCAGCAAAGAGGTGAGTAGTTCTGCAGCACAGTTATTATCAGATGAGTTCAAAACTGGTGACCAGTCAGTTAAGGACAGGGCAAATTTAAGTTTGTGAATGCTATTCTATGATTTATTACAGAAAGATATTAGCTTATGAGGTAAATTTACATATGGATGATGGATATGAAAACCATTAAAACAGTGGTCTCTGAAAGATGGTGGATGGATGGTGATGTTTGAGATAAATGAAGGTTTGTTTTCTAATATTATATCTACAAGGAAGTGGTGATATATGTGGAGGTTGGGTCTAGTAGTCTGAGATATGAGCTGGGTGAGGTTCAATTGCAATAGAAGAGTATTTAGGTAATTGGAAATAGGATTGAACAGGACAAAATTGTAGTCTGCAACTATTATGAGATTTTTGATATTTTTGTAGGAAGTTATTTCTTTTAGTGGGTTATTTAGTTTGGGGAGTGAGGAAGGAGGAGTAGATATGCTGCAGTGAGATGTAGTACGATATTCTCGTTGGAGGGAATGGATACATGTAGCCAGTTAGAATAATTATTTGTATTAGTATTTCTTTGAGAAAGTAGCTGGATATTTAAGTGTGACTTGAACAGATTTTCACCTCCTTGTCATGCACCTGGTCAGGTGTTAAAAAAGTAGTTATAACCAACGAATAATGATGTAAAGAAGGATTGTTATCCTTAACCCATGATTCTGTGAGAGCAACTATATCAGCCTTAGTCAAGGAAATGAAGGCATTAATCTGGTCATTTTTTGTTTCTTGTACTTTGTGTGTTGATTAGGATACAGGAGAGTGGAGGTGGACATGGGTTAGCTTCTATATTACCTTGAAGAAGCAGTAGGATTAAGACTGGTGAAAGTTTGTAGAGATGTTTAGACAGGTGCAGTGTGGTAGGATATGGTAATGGAGGGAAGATGGAGAATATGCACAAGCTGATTAACTTTGAATGAAGATAATATAGTTTAGCAGTATTAAACAGAAGTGGTGAGGTAACAGTGGTGAAGTAAGTGGGAAGCAGTTAACAGAGTGAGTAATGTGGTAGGTACTGTTTGGAAGGAATAGGATAGCAATGGGTGTTAGCAGGAGGAGCAAAGGTAGGTAGTTAGGAAAAAAGGTGAAGTAACTTCTGTGGTAAAGAAGAGAAAAAAAGAGTATACAAACCTTATAAACAAAGGTATGGTATCAAGGTCCAAGGAAGTAATTGTTCCAATGTATTTGGCATTCATCAGACTTATTATTGAGTACAATGTCCCCTTTTGTATGTATGTAACCAGGCACATCCAACAAATGGAATGCCCACAGAGTTTCCTCACTAAAAGAATACAGGGTACAAGTAAAATGTCCAAAATACCCTACCTCAAGGCCCTATCCATGTATTCTGTCTCCTACAGGCTGTTGAGGGGAGAGCCATGCCTGGCATAAAAGGTGTTGTTAGACCCCACCTTAATGGTCCTCCTGAATATCTGCAAAACAAACAGCACAAGAATTACCCATTCTAAAGACTTAAACCTTCTGTGATATAAACAGGACCTGCTGGAGAGACAAGTATGATATGTATCCCTGAGACTACCCTTCTCTGGAACAGGCTCCCCATCCATATGAAACAGAGTTGCTCTTTAATCCAATTCAAATGTAACTTGGACAATTGGAAGGGGAACTGGAAATCCATCCCTGGTTTGGAACCTATGTCTGTAATGGACACAGCTAGCCTGAATATGGTTCATTTTGCAGGCCCCTGCTTGTAAATATTTTACCTCTCAAGCCCCTGCTCACACTTACCAAAGGTAACAGAACTTGTTGGAGATGTGGGATGCATGGCTAGACTTAAAATGCCCTTCTGGTCATTAGTCTAGTACACATCTATGAACCTATGAACCCATGAGAAAGATACATAGTGTTGTATGTTAAAGCTGGAAAAGAGACACTGTTAGGTAGGAACTTGAGTGCGTTAGTGAAAACTGGAAAATGTATGTTAAAGAGGGTGGTATTATGCTGGAAGAAGTGGGTGTGGAAAGGAGGAAATAAATGTAGGTAACTGGGGAGGGGTAGCTGGGAAATTGCAGATGGCATGGCAGCGAAGCAGGCCAGAAATCATACAGTGTGAGAATCAGTCAGCCTGCACACCCTCCATGAGTTAGAACATTCACTGACAATTTGATATATAAGACTAGCTTTATGCTTAAGAAAAAAAATAACATACATAAATATTTGTTTAAGAATTAAAAAAATAATATTACTAACTAGAGTTATTTGATTAAATCAGAATGTAGGTGGGCAGAGCTGTGTTTATTTAGTAGTTACAAAAAGTATGATTCAGTCCCAGAAGTTCTCCAAATACAGAACTGGAAGGGAAAATAGATGAAGAATGTAAAATATCCCTTGCAATTTTGTAAGCATTAGCAAGGTCAGGCAGTTAATTAACAATTTAGAACCTCTGGTTATACTTGAACCTATACAACAGAGGGGCTGCAGCAGCAAGCACTTTGTGCACTTATTTAATTATTTGTTGGACCCTGACAAATGCTGTACTTGCTCCATTCAAGTGTATAATTAAAAGAAAAAAATGTTCCAGAGTTGTTTAGGATATAATAGCTTTGCAGTACCACAAGGGAAGCCTCAAATCCAAGGTTTAGCCAGTCTGTAATACAGATCAAACCAATAGCTACAACATGGAAAGTATAACAATTAAAAAGAACACAGCTATCACTTAAACAAGTTAATGTATACTAGTTTACAGACTTAGACAAGATGGGGTAAACAAGCAGATAAAAGAAAAAAAAAGTTTTTTTTTTTGGGGGGGGGGGCAAATCACATGAAAAGTTTATGAGAAAGTTTCCAGTCAACAAACAGAGCAGAAATTAAATAGAGGGGAATGGACAGTGAAAGATAAAAAAATGAAAGACAGAATAAGGGAGCTTTGTATACCCCACAATTTAAAGCGTCACAAAAATACTATACAATTATGTCACAACAGCTTCGAAACAGGCTTGTCCACAACACAAACAAATGTCACTATTCAGTTATAACAGTTCATTAGCAAAGTAGCAGATGCATAATATGTGCAGTAGTGTAAAATGTAATAAATGTAGGGAGTAAATATGTTTGGTAGAATGATTTACAAGTGCTGATCTTGGCAAGGAAAACTGCAATGAGCTCAGATTGGTTAGACAATGTAACTGGGACTGTCATATATAAATTATGTAAAATAAACCATAACAAAACTAAAATAAGGGTGTGGATATCGGATTCAAGGGAGTAGTGTGGAATAGAAAACAAGTTTATACACACTGCTTAGCTAATGTATGGTATTTTGTAATTTATAATGTATAGGTTAATACGTAGGTTCATAGGTGTGTACTAGGCTAATGGCCCTGGAGCCTTTACAAGTCTAGCCCATAGGATTACCCTGGCATCGTGCCACCTGACCTTAGTTCCCAGTGCCTCTGTCAAGTAGAGCCACTGAAGTGATCCCCGGGATGAATTTACTATTTCCCATCCACTCATCAAGATTTCTCTTGAAGAGGGCCAGTAAGGTGCTCTGTTTGACATCTATGGGAAGTCTATTCCATACCATGGGCAGTCTCTGGGTTATGAATCTGCCCTCCAGCATGTTCTGTTGATTGTGGTAATGAGGTTGAGGTCTCTGGAGTGTGTGGTGTGGAGGGATTGGGATTTCTTTAGATGTAGCATTTCTAATAGAGCTGGGTCAGACATGGCTTTGTAAGTCAAGCAGAGATCGCCTCTAAGTAGGTGATATGAGACAGAGAATAGTTGGAGTTTTTTTAAGTTTGTCCATACAGGACAAGTGTTTAAGGTCTAGGATCCTCTTGGTGATGTACTCTTGCAGCCTCTCTAGTTGTTGTAGGTGTCTAGTGAGGTACATGCCAAATGGGGGAAGAGGAGAGGGAGACAATGACCTCTTTTTTTCCTGGATGCAAAACCCTTAGTAATGAGATGTGCCACATAGAAAGATTTTCTGACCACAGTGGCAATGTGGTGGTCAAAAGAGAGGTTGCTGTCAAACTGTTTTCCCAGATCTCTTATAATTCCTACTGTGTTCAGTGGATTACCTTTGATGTAGCAATTCATGGGAACTGGGTTTTTCCCAAAGGGGATGACGACACAGTTTTTGGCATTGAGCTTAAGGCCATGGATCTTACACCAGTCGTTGGTCTCAATGAGGCCTTTCTGTAGGATGTCAACATTGCTTAGGGAGTTTATAATAGCTCCCAACTTGTAATTGTCTGCAAACCTTGTCAGCCAGAGTCCCTTTGTGTTGTCTGGGACTTCAGAGAAGTAGATACCAAACAGGAGGGGACCCAGGACCGAAACCTGTGGGACTCCACTTGTGATTGGTCAGCAGTCTGACTTAGCTACTTTCACACTGTGGGTTCTATCTGTGATCCAGTTTGTAACCCACCTAGTGATATATGGGTTTATGTCTAGCTTAGTGAGTTTTTTTATGATTACTGAGTTGGGAATGGTATCAAAGGCCTTGGCCAGATCAAGGTAGACTGTATGAACCACCTTGCCTTCATCCACAGCTCTAGTGACTGACTCAAAGAAGTTGACCAGGTTGAGCAGGCATGATCTACCCTTCACAAAACCAAACTGTGTGGGATCCGGAGTTTGGAGATTCCCTGTATCCTTGTTTATTAGGTCCATGATGATGTTTTCCATAGTTTTGCATATCAGACTCGTCAGGCTAAAGGGGCAATAGTTCCCAGGGTCTGCCATCGCTCCTCCTTTGTGAAGAGGGATGACTGTAGCAGTGCACCATTCAGTAGGGACAAAGCCTGAGGTGAGGCTGTGATTGAGCAGGGCACACAGGTGAGGTGCCAGTTCACTCTGTAGCTCATGTAGAGCACAGCCAGGGATATTGTCAGGTCTCATAGAAGCTGTATTCTTGGCCTTGGACAGTGATGTTTTAACCTGTGCAGCAGTAATACTGGGTGCCTGGCAATCTACTGGTATTGTGATTGGTCCTTTGGGGGGGGGGGTAAAGTTGGCACTGAATCTGTTGACCATTATATTGTCAATATCTGTTGGCTCAGTGTGGGAGGTACCATTGTGCAGTAGCTCAGAGCAAATCTGGGTATTGCAGTAGAGATTCTTTACATAACTATAGAAGGCCTTGTGGTTGTCTTTACTATATACTGTAATTCTGTTTTCATAGCTAGCTTTAGAGGATTTGATGAGGGATCTCAACTTTTTGTTAAGGCTGATACGGGATTTTTTTCAGTCTTGGGACTTCCCAGATTGGCTTCCTTTGTTTGGAGGAGAGCATCTTGGTTCTATTGGGTATGGCAAGATCCATGCATTTGTGTACATATTCGTACAGTGCATTGGTGTATGATTTGGCAGTCAAGCAACTATTCTCCATTTGCATGGGTGCTGTGAAGTTAGCCACCTCTGTCTTTAGGAGCCCAAAATTAGCTTTGGAGAAGGTTTTCATGGTGGTTACCTTTGCCTGGGGGGTGGGAGGGATGTGTAATTCCAAGGTGATTAGTTTTGTGGTCGGATCTATCCAGAGAGGAGTTGACTATTGGTGTAGAGCAATGGCCGCCCATGTTAGTAATGACCAGGTCAAGAATGTTGCTACTCGAGTGGGGGTAAGAATGAGCTGGTCCAGGGCATTGGAATTAATGAATTCCAGGAAACGTTGGGCAAGTGTATTGCTACATGAGTAGTTTTCCCAGTTAATAGAGGGGTAGTTGAAGTCACCCAATATGAGAGTATTTGGTTGGACCCTAATATTCTCTAGGGTGGTTAGGAATGTGAAGTGTGAGTCTTGGGACATTTTTGGGGACCTATAACAGGCTACAACCTGAATTGCTGTCTTACCCAATGTTAGCTGCATCTGAAGCATCTCTGATGTGTTATGTTGAGCTATCAGTCTGGAGGTGTGTGCATCCTTTATGAATATAGAAACATCATCACCTTTGGTGCTTTGATCCAAGTTCTGGGGCCAAAAGGTGTGGAATGAGGTACAGCCTGGTAGTGCAGGGGTGCTTTCTACTGCTTTAAACCTGGTCTATGTTACAGCACAAATGTCAATGTTCTCCATTTTAAGGAGTGCTTCAAACGAGTGCATTTTGAGATTTATACTTCTATCATTGAGCAGCTTGACCCTCAGATTACATTTGTTTGTAGCTGTTATGGTGGTAATTTGGTCTTTAGAACACCACTTAAAAAAGGCACTATAGGGGTAGTAAGAGCCTTGGCCAGTATCCGAAAGCCCAGGGGTGACAGATGCAGGCCATCTCTGGCAAAGCATTGAGGTCTGTCAACCATGTCATCCCAGGCAGACAGATACTAGATCCCCTTAGAATGAGACCGGAAACATAGCCATTTGTTGAAATCATTTATTTTTTGCTTGTACTGTGGTATAATTCTTGGTGATGGTAGAATGCTGCTCAGTGCTAGGGTCATACCCGTCTGGGCTACATAATCTGAGAGCTCCCCCATGTCTCTTTTCATGTAGTCCAGGGAAGTACATTTCAGGTCATTCACACCCACATGTACAATGACAGAGTCATATTTGTACCTGTTATTGAGGGACCTGATTGCGTGCATTATCTGGCAAATCCTGGCACCTGACAGGCAGCTGACTGTTGCTTTCTCCTTATTCAACCTAGTGAGTGGGACATCAGTGTGCGTCACTATCGAGTCACCTATGACTAGTGTGTTGGGCACACTGTTTTGCCTTAGAGGCTTTGGTTGAGTGGCCCACTGTTTAGGAGAGTTATGTGTCTCATGATTAGTGTTGTGTTGTGGTGGTCAAGTGTGTTTCTGCCTTGGTGGTCTCTGCTGTTTGGGTAGATTTTTATTGAGACCCTCCATGAAGGTGGGTGTGTGGTTTGTGTTTTTATATGAAGGCAGTGCTGGCATGTGTTCTGGGTGGCTATGTGTTCCATGTGGTGTGGTGCAAGTGTTGACCTTCTCCTCTTGACCAGCTATTCTGGTCTTGGCTGGAGAGTGCGTGGCTTCCAATTTGGATATATAAGTGCATCTCTCATGAGTCTGAGTGTTGGGAGGAAAGAGGAGAAGGTTGTCAGTGTACATGAGGCAGTTGCTACATTGCCTCAGGATGCCCAAGTTCACCAGGTTAGTAGGAGAAATCACAGGGCACTGACCTTTAGACATGCCTGGAGGGGTGGACTTTAATAATAAGTACTGAAGCTGTTTCCTTGTTGAACATTTAGTGCTGGTAGCACTTTTGTGTGCTACAATAATTGCTACAAGAAGTCTGGTAAAGTGCTAGACTGCTTATGATCCAAGTTTGAGACTGAATGTCTGCTGCTAAGGACTGACTACAATGAAGATACATGGACATGTACTGGTCATTGGACTACTTTCATCTCTGAGGTTGGAAAGATGAAATTCTTCACTCATAATTGGTACCAATCAGAATGTACCTATTTTTCAAGGATATAGGCTTCTACTTGACAATTCCCAGTTAGCTCTCTGAGTACTCTCCCGAGGAACAGTGTTGTTATTCTGCATACAGAAAAATAAAAATGTTTACCAAATCATATGAGGGTCATTTGCACCCCCATTATCACATCCTGTTCCTTTCATATCTCCAGACACTGCTTGAGGTGAGGACACCAACAGATAAACAAGATTCTAAGCATTTTGGTTATTTAATAGCAGTGAGAAAAGAACCAGGAAAAAGCACAGTAAATAAAATAAAAGAATAAGTATCACCCATCACTCTTTAACCAGTGTTTGTAATACTGCACTTACTGCACTAAGGTATACTAAGGTGTATAGAAGTAGACAAGGATATTTCCATGTAGAATACAAACATTCATGCTTGTACTTACAAAAGCCCATAAAACATGCATAGAAACATACTAAAGATTTGAACAAAATTACTTAAAATAATGTCCTTCATAGTTGTGCAATGCCTGGGGTTAAGTAGAAGTACTGCTGTACTATACATAGCCAAACACATCCCTTCTTTGTAACATCTGTATCAAATTTAAAAGCACCCCAGGATTCAATAAAGTCCATGTAGGCTCCATGTAGAGCCTACGTGGAATGTGTCCGTATACATGGCCACAGTTCTCCCTCGGCAGCGCTCCATGCATATTAATTATGGTGTGTACCTAAGGGAAGTCACAGCAACACAGATATTGAATCTGTGTAAGACTGACAGCCCAGCCACATATGTTTTGGCCCATTAACCTTGACCAAAAGGTCTACAAGACATTTTATTTCATTAAATTGGATTTATTTTAATTTATTTTACATTTATGTGCTTGTTTGCACCATGCAGCATGTTATTTTGCTATGCTTAGCTTTGCGCACCCATACATCAGACATCCACTAGACATATAAAAATAGAAATCAGATACATTCAATTTCAATTTTTTTATTTTTATGTGCTTGTTTGCAAGATGCACAGTGTTATTTAGCTATGCATAGCACAGTGTACTTATGCATTAGACATCTGCTAGACAGCAATAAATAGAAACTGGATGCATTCAATTGTTGTAGTTCTTCTGTGCTTAGCAGTGCACATACATGTGCAGAGAAGCTGTGCTACGCTTACAGGCACCTTCACAGTATATCTGAAGATATACAAGTTCCCTTCACTATCGCAGTGGCTAGATAGTTTGTGTTATGACCTACAGAGTATCAGATCCTGGGCAGTAATACATTTTACATATAGTGCTGTGAAACTATGTCAGGTGATTGAAACATTAGTTGACTTTAAATCAAATTGTTGCACTGAGAAAAGGTGTGTGATGCTAAGCATTGCTTAAACATGGTCAACAGTCTTTTCCTGTTTGTGCGTTGTTAAGCTTCACTTAAACATGGGTTGTGCAAGTTTGCGCAATGCTAAGCAATGTGGTGCATTTTTGAAAGTTACAGTATGACATGTAAGAGTAGGAATGCAGCCTATTTAAAGGGAAATAGTGGGAATTTCACATTATTACTTGGAGCCTGACCTTGACTGTGGGTGTGGCTGCTGTCGTGGGAGAAGGTGTGTGCTTTAGGGTACAAAGGTGGGGTGTGCAGGAGTCCAGGGCTTTCATTGGACTCCTGGTAGAATGCTACAAACCCTGGATGCTGCAGGGTGATGACCAGGGCTCAGAGTGTAAGTCTGAGGCCTGGGATACTTTGGCCAGAGACCTAACCAGTGCAACTGGTATCACCCACACTGGTAAGTAGTGTTGTCACCATTATGATGACCTGTATCATAGGAAGAGGGAAACCTTGGATACCTAGATCCAAAAAGCAAGGGATGTGCACACCCCACAAATTTGTAAGTATGTTTTCCAGTAATTTATACATATACAAGCTGAATTAGTGCAATCCTGGTATGCATAATGGTTTCCTTCTCTTACCACAGCTGCAGAAGAGAGGGCTTGCAATGTCCAGTACCATGCAAGGTTAATTGCCAAGATGAGGCAAGTGTGTGGTATGTAAGAAAATCAAAAAGTAATAACTTAATGCATAACTTAATAAAATAAAGTAAATACAGATATTGCAGTCTTAACATTCATGTATGAAATACCTGGGACATCATAGATTTTTATTAATGTGTCAGCACATATCTGAACTGGTAATGCAAGTTAAAGCAAGTACTGTGTAGCATAGCTTCCAATCATTAGTTAATGTTGTGGTCTATTCAGATTAAGAGTCAATGTTATGACCTGCTCATTGTCAGAAATATGCTATAGATTGCACACAATAAATGAATAGGGTAAACATGTAAGTTAACAGAAGTTCTAGACAGTTGTCCATGTGTGTAAATGCAAGATCTGAAACAACAAGAATCAATAAATTGTAAAAGAAAGTGGTCTGATAGCTAATTTCTACAAATAAAATGTTCAGCATTCCTGTAGTCACTGCTTGTGGATTCTAATCTGACACCAGCCAGCTGAGAAATGTGCAGTAGTCAGTAATGTTGTACCATGTCAAAAATATGCTGTGCAATACCCAGATTAAGAGTCAATGTTGTGTTCTGCTCATTTTGTCTAAAATATGCTATAGGTTGCACTCAATAAACAAATAGGTTAAAAGTGTAAGTTAACAGAACTCCTACACATTTATGCATGCATGTAAATACAAGATTTGAAACAACATAAATCAATAAAGTGTAAAAGGAGAAGGTGCTCTAATAATTATCTTTTTTTCAAGTAAAATGTTCAGAATTCCTGCAGTTACTGCTTGTCGGTTCTAATCTGACACCAGCCAACTGAGAAATGTCCTGTAGTCAATAATGTTTTACCATGTCATAAATAAATGCTGTGCAATATCCATATTAACAGTCAATGTTGTTTTCTGCTCATTTTGTCTGAAATATACTATAGGTTGGAGTCAATAAATGAATAGGCTAAACATGTAATTTAACAGAACTCCTACACAGCTATGCATGTGTGTAAATACAAGATTTGAAACAACATGAATCAATAAAGTGTAAAAGGAAAAGGCACTCTAATAACTTATTTTTTCAAGTAAAATGTTCATTATTCCTGTAGTCACTGCATGTGGGTTTTAATCTGGCACCAGCCAACTGAGAAATGTCCAGCTGTCAAGTGTAATCAGTGTACACAAACATATCTCTCAACTGTCATGAATTTTTGCAGAATGTACTGAATATTGCCCCATATGCCTGGTACTCTGAACTGCAGATATGACATCACTTGAAATGCAATTTAATGGCAAATATGAACTCCTTTCTACTATTGTATGAGCACACTATGTAAGAATGCTCCCTGTCGTTGTGCCTTTGTACCATCATTATCTATGGATTGGCCCATAATGTCCCATGCAAAGAGGCTGAGATGTATTTACTAATTGCCCTTCTTTTTCCTCACTCCACCCCTCTCCTTTTATTTATTTAATGGTAGTTCTGCCACACAGGTTGGAAGTGTGCCCCACTCTTGGAGTGGAGGTGGAAGGGGTGCATTCATTACCCAAGACCAACTGCCAGGCATGGTGTGTAGACCTGTATGCTAAACTGTTGGTAAATGCCTCTGCCATTTCAAATGCATAGCTATTGAAGGAAATGATAGCTATGATTCTTTCCTACACTCTTCCTGCACATACCTACCTTCCTTCTTTAGTATTTTCCCCTGCTTCACCCCATTTCACACCACCTTATCTCTCAATTTTTTTTTTTTTTAAAGAATGTTTATGCGATGCTATGCGCTGCTAAGCTCATATGCTATATGTCTGGTAGAGAAATACATCACTATAAAGTCATATACATAATAATAGATATAAGTAAGGTATGTAATAGTAGGTAAGTGTGCAATTATGTGTACAGCATGTTAAAATACACCTGCTATAACAGTGACTCTGTAGCTGCAGTACATCCAGCACTCCAGAGGTGAGTGTGCTAGCCACATCAAGACATAGCAGGCCATGGACCCCTGGTCCTGGGCATTCCTGTGGAGGATACGGTCCCAGCAGACATCAGTCACCCTCAGACAGTAGCACAGCATCTGACCTTAGGCATGCAGGTGCCAGTGCAACTCCTGGCACAGCCAGTTTTTATAGTCGGGGGCAGAGACGATGAGCTATCAGCTCCAACATGTGTGGCTCACAGATGTCCAACATACAGATATGTAGGGCTAGCACTGAGCTTGGCTGTGTTCATGCAGACACTCACACACACCACTGTCACATTGAAAGCACCTACAGATGCATACACAACATTTCCATGGTTCATCATGCCTGCTTCCCTTCCCTTCCTGACTCACTCACACACTTGCCAACCTCTCGGGTCAGCTTAGGCCTCCTGCATCCCCATACAACACTCTGTGCAAATGATGATAACTGTGCCACATTCCTAACATCTTTCTCTTGAATGCAGGGAAATAAAGCTATGTGCCTGATGCACAGGGTGACTGTCTACATTAATATGAATTAGTTTCATCCATTGTTGCTGAGACTTGCTACTTGTACTGGTCATTTGCACATATTGTACTTTACCATTTAGAATGTAAATAGAATAATTTGTGTACATTACAATGGATGGTGTTGTAAGGGCTTTGGAATCACACAACAAAATGTGTATCACGGAATTGTTTACATTTCACTTTCAGGACTGTGTTGGATACACTGATGGGTACAAATCTATAATAAACCCATCACTGTCAGAGCACAGGACTGAATGTCAGCAGAGGAGAGAAATGTCATCAGAAAGGTAATACAGTATAGGCTGATGGATTCATAGGTGTTTACTAGGCTAACTAACACAAGGGCTTCTTAAGCCCAGCCATGCATCCCAAATCTCTGACAAGGTCAGATACCCTTGATAAGTGTAATCAGGGTTTTGGGAGATGAAACACTTACAATCAGAGGCCTGGGAGATGAACCATTTACAGTTTTTCTGTGTCCATTAGAGGCATAGGTCCCACGCCAGGGATGCTTGTCATGTTCTCCATCCAGTTGTGTAACTTGCACTTGATTTGCATTAGGGTGGAACTCTGCTTCATTGTTGGGGACCCTGCTCCATATAGGGTGTAATCTCTGGGATACATACCTGTCTCTCCAGCATGTCCTATTTATACCACAGGCAATGTGTAGGTCTGTAGAATGGGTAATTCTGATGCTAGTTGTTTTGTGGATATGCAGGTGGTTCCCAGTGGGGTCTGACAATGCTCTGTATGGCAGGCATACATCTCCCCTCCAAAAGCTGTATGACACAGAATGCAGGGAGGGATAGGGCCTTGATGCATTCTGCATAGGACATTTTATGTACACCCTGTATTGGTTTAGTGAGGAACTTGTGTGGATGTTCCAATTGTTGGATATGCCTGGCTAGGTACATACCAAAGGTGGCACTGCACTCAGTGATAGGCAGCATGAACACAGAATACACTGGGACAATCACTTCCCTGAACTTACATGCCATACCTTTGTTAATAAGTTGAGTGATATAGAATGATTTCCCAGCACTGTAGACATGTGACAGTGAAAGGCTAGATCACTATCTATGTGTGTCCTTAAGTCCCTGACTACTGGGTCTACTGTTAGAGGTGTGCTGTCAATATGATAGTTACCATGGGTGGATGATTTCCCAAAGCATATCATTGTGCATTTCTTGGCACTTAGTATTAGTTCATGGCTGACACCACTTGTATATCTGTGTCAGCTTCTCCTGGAGAACATTTGTGTCAGTGTGGGATTCAATGACAGCTCCTAATTTGCAATCATCTGCAAATTTAGTCAGCCAAAGGCCACTGATGGTGTCATTAACTTCAGACAAGTAAATGCCTAAGAGGAGTGCTCTGAGGAATGATTCATGAGGGAGTCCACTTGTGACTGGCCTGTTTGTAGAGGTGGACTCCCCTATGTTAACTTCCTGGGTCCTGTCTGTGAGCCACTTGGCTATCCACTGGCTGACATACTAGTTTGTACCTAACCTTCTGAGTTTGTCAACAATGCCTGATGGAGGTATAGTGTCACATGCCTTGTCAGGCCATGGTAGGCAGTGTGAACCATTTTTCCTCTCATCCATTGCTTTGGTTACCTTCTCAGATAGGACCACCAGATTGGGTAGACATGATCTAGCCTTAACGAAACTAAACTGGTTTTGGTCCAGTTTCTGGAGGTGTACTACATCTCTACTGATAGTTTCCATGATAATTCTTTTCATGACTTTACAGATCAGACTAGTGAGACTTCTGGGTCTGTACTCCCCAGGGTCTGTAGATGGCCCACCTTTGTGCAGAGAGATGAATGCTGCTGTTCTGCATTCATGAGGCACAAAACTTGTTTGGTGGCTACAGTGGAATAGTAATTCCAGAGGTCATGAAAGGTCATGTTTCATGCTATTTAGAAGGCATGCTGAGATATTGTCTGGGCCCATTGATGCAGTGTACCTGTTCTTAGACAGACCAATAAGGACCTGTTCCCTCTTGATAGTAGGGTTACTTATATTTGATGGTATTTCCTCAGGGAAGGTTGAGGGGGAGAGAGGGGTAAAGTTGGGGCTGCAGTTATCAACCAGGAGATTTGCTCTTTCTTCTGCCTCATTGTAGGTGGTTCCATTTACAATGAGATGTGCACACAATTGTGTCTTGCCTTTGATGTTGTGGACATACCTAAACTATGCTTTGTGGGTGTCCTTGGCCTGCAAAACCAAACTTACCTGAATTCTGCCTTTGGTAAACATTTGTCCTCTGTTTTATTTACTTTGATGAAAGTGCTTTTATCCTGCTGTGTGCTGCACCTCCTACATTTTTCTATGAGTTTCTTCCTTCTGTTATACAGCCTATTTATTCTGTGATTCTATCAGTGTGGTTTGATTTTCAGTTAGTCGAGTACTTCTCCATGGTGGGTATGGTTGCCTCTATGCAGCTATTAACGTGCTCATACAGGGCTTCTGTGAACACTGCGGCATAAGCCACAGTGCTCTCAGTGTTAGTGGGGGCTTGACATTTGACCAGCTTATCACCTGATAGCTGGAGGTTAGCCTTAGAATAATTCCTGAATATTCCATGTCTAGCTGGAGGTCCATGTCTCATTTAAAGGAGACCAATTTGTGTTCAGACCTTACCAGTGAAGACATTACAGTATGGGGTTGTGCATCACTCACCCATATTGGTGAAGACCAGGTCCAGTATGGTTGCAACCCTGTTTGATGTACTGGCTATCTGGTTCAAGGAGTTTGTGTTTACAAAAGCCAGGAATCTCTGTGCCAGTATGTTTGTTGTCGTATAGGATTCCCAGCTAAGAGTGGGATAATGGAAGTCACCCATGAATATGGTATTGGGTTGGATGGTTAGTGTTTCTAATAAGTTTACATACATGGTGTGGCCATCCTGCATTGTCCTGTTTGACTAGCCTTGAAGTATCTTTAGTTTGGATGTACATAGAAACACCTCCACCTTTAGCCCCTGCCTGTGAATTAGCTGATCTAAATGTGTGAAAGGCATAATAACCTTGCACTGTTGGTGTGCTGGTGTATGTAACGTGTTGCTATTGATGTGGTAGGTAGCAGGGATATTGTTTTCACCAAAAGGAATGATAATACATTTTTTGGAATTAAGGTTAAGGCAATTACTTTAGCATCAATCATCTGTGTATGTAAGACCCTCTTGTAGCATGTCGACATCATTTGGACACTCTATGACTGCTCCTAGTTTGCAGTCATCAGCAAACTTTGTCAGCTACAGACCTTTAGTTTTAACTTGTGCTTTGGAGAACTAGGTTCCAAATAGTAGAGGTACCAGGACAGATCTCTGTGGAACACCACTGGTTACAAGTGTGCTTGCTTTTGGAGATGAATTCCCCTATTTTGACTATATGGGTTCTATCAGTGAGCCAGTTAGTAACCCATCTAAGATATAAGGGTTGATACCTAGCTGAGTGAGTTTGTCAATGATTCCTGAGTGGGGGATAGTGTCAAATGCCTTGGCTAAGTCTAGATAGGCTGTGCGCACAGATTTTCCCTCATCCAGGGCCTTGGTGACTGTCTCAAAGATGTCCACCAGGTTTTACAGGCATGATCTCCCTTGAAAAATACAAACTGAGTAGGGTGAAGTTTTTGGAGATTACCTATGTCTGTTGATAAGGTCCATGAAGATTTGCTCCATGGCCTTGCAGATAAGTCTAGTCAGGCAAATAGGTCTGTAGTTCCCAGGGTCAGTGAAAGTATCACCTTTGTGCAAGTGAATAATGGTGGCCATTTTCCATTCATCTGGGATGAAGACTGTGCTTAGACTATGGTTGAAAAGAGTAGCCAATGTTGTTGCTAATTCTTATTGAAGCCCATGTAGGATGCAACCTGGGATGTTATCAGGTTCCATAGATGCTGTGTTTTTGGACTTAGACAGGGCATTTACAACTTGCTCTTTGCAGATACAAGGTAGGGGCCAGGTGGAAGGAATGTCATGGGGTACGTGTGGCAGGGACAGGGGAGTGAAGTTTTTTTTTACAGAACTTGTCAGCTAACAAGTTAGCTATGTCCGCAGGCTCAGTATATGTTCTATCAATAATTACCAGTTTGGCACAAATCTGGGCCTGTCCTTTTAGGTAACAGATGTAACTTGAATATTGATTGTTTAAAAAACAAGAAGATGGAAAGGAAGCTATAAGACATTAAAATTTTTTTCATTAACTGCAGTTTGTTTAGGTAACAGATGCAACTAAAGAATGCCTTATGGTTGACCTTACTCAAGGATATAATTTGGATTCATAGTTTGCCTTTGAGGACCTCACAAGAAGTCTTATTGACTTGTTTAAGCTGAGGTGGGAGTGTTTCCAGTTTAGAGCTCCCTCCCTCTTACTCTTAGACAGAAAATTCTTCCTCTTATTGCAAAGCCTGTTAATGGCAGTTATCCACCAGGCAGGTTTGTCCTTTCTTGTGTGGATTGTATTGATCCTATCAGGTACAGCAGAGTCAATGTAGTTAAACAGCTGTTTGTATAAAGCATTGGTGTTGAACTCGGCAAAGTTGCCGGTTTCTTCTGAGAGGGAGGTGGAGTACAGCTATTTATACAATCCTGTAAGAGGTAATAATGTGCTTTGGAGAAGTGCTTTAGTTTCTTTGCTTTTGGGGAGAGCGGTGTGATAGTTACTTTGAATGAGACTGATTTATGGTTGGATATCACTAGGGAAGACCTCACAGTGGTGGTGCTGGAGTGGGCCCCCTCCCCCATATTGTTAAGCACCAGATGCAGGATATTGGCAACCCTTGTGAGGGTGTCAAACAGCAGTTCCAGTGCCAAGGAGTTAACAAAGTTGAGGAACCTTTGGGGAAGTGAGTTACAGCATGAGTAATTTACTCGGTCAATGGATAGTTAAAGTTGCCCAAAGACTGGGTGTTTAGATGTATCTTGATAGATTTGAGTATATCCAAATAGACAGAGTGGGTGTCCTGATTCACAGACAGGGTCCTGTAGCTGGCAATGACTTGAATAGGTGTCCTCCCAACAGTTAATTGCACCTGAAGTATCTCCAGGGAATCCTACTGTTTAACCAATCTGGCGTATTTATCTGCAATGAATAGAAATACACCACCTCCTTTAGTTTCCACTCTAGTTTGAGTCTGAATGTGTGGAAGGAGGTGTAGACTGATATAGTTTGGGTGCTCTTTACAGCTGTCAACCAGGTCTCATTGACTGCACAAGTGTGTAAGTCTTCCAATGTGAGGACTGCTTTCAGTAAGTGCAGTTTCATGTTAAGATTCCTATCATTTAGCAGCATAACCCTGATTTTTTTTTTTATATGGGGTTTTCATGTCTGGACTTTTGTCCTTGAGACATCACCTAAAATGGGCACTATGGGGATGGCAATAGCCTTGGCCAGTAGCCAAATTCTGAGGGGTGACAGATGAAGACCATCTCTGACAAAGCATTGAGGTCTGTCGATCATGTCATCCCAGGCTGACAGAGACTGTATCCCCTTAGAATGACACCAGAAACTAAGGCAATTATTGAGGTCAATCATTTTCTGTTTATAGTGAGGCATCATCCTAGGTGAAGGTAAATTGCTGCTCAAGACTAGGGACATAACTGTCCGAGACTCATAGTCTGAGAGTTCAGATATTTCTCTCTTTATATAGTCCAGAGAGGTATGTCTCAAGTCATTCATACCAACATGTAACATGACAGAGTAACAGCAGTACCAGCTTTTGGCATACATGAGTGCATGTGTGATATGGCGAATCATGTCACCTGAAAGACAGCTGACCATGACCATCACCTTATCCAGCCTGGTGAGAGGGACATCTGTGTGTCTCACAATAGAATCGCCTATGACTAATATGTTGCTTTTAGTGTTTTGCCTTAAGGGCTTGACAGGTGAGACACTGGTGCAAAAACTATTATATGTGTTGTGTTCTGCAGTGGACGTGTTATGTGTAGCATGTTTATGATTGTGTTTGGGAGGTCTCTGGTGTTTATGCATGTTCCTGGTGATGACCTCCACATATGTAGGTATTTGTGATGTGGGTTTGTGTGAGGTGGGAGGCGAGATGTGCAGGGTTACAACCTGCTAATTGTCATATGTGCTGACTGGTGTGCAAGAAAGCATGTATTCCAGGCTGTTAATATGGTTGCATCTCTGACATGTTGAGTTTGTGTTACTTGTGGTCCAGTGACATGAGTTTGTGCATAATATGTCAGATCCTAGCCACTGACAAGCAACTGACCATGCCTTTCTCCTTACTCAGCTTGGTGAGAAGGACAGCAGTGTGTCTCACAATGGGGACTCCAATAACTAGAATGTTGGATTGTGTATTGGCTTGCCTTATGAGCTTATAGTTTGAGCCTTCATGAGATGTAGCTCTATGTGTATTTGTTAACTGCACTTTGTCTATTAGGTCTTTGTGATATATAAAGGTTACATTTCAGTGCCTCAACATATGTCTGCTTTAAATAGTGTGTGATTGGTGTGGCATGTGTACTACTGACTACCTTACTGACATTAGGAGTACTGTCATATGAGAACTTTACCTACAGTGACATTGTGTAAATAGATCTCTCACATACCATATCAGTTTGTTTGAGAATGAACTGGTTGTCAGTAAATATGACGCAATTCCTACATTGCCCATATCCACAAAGATGGTAATGGTCATAGTGGGAAAAGTCATATCCATGGGAACAGACCCTTTTTTATTGATTAAACAGTTGTACTGAGATTATCAATCAATATCATGAGTATCTGTTTTGCAACTATGGGGACAGTGCTTATCACTGCAGACTAGTTGTCCTGTGTGCAACTCAGTATTGCAGTAAGTTCTATCATGTTTTCCCATGACAAATGTCACTTAAGTTGTTTGAGACTGTATAGAGCAATGCCAAACACTGGAGGGTGAAACTGATATGTACGCTCTGAAAAGTTAAGGATGGAGTATTTAGGCAGTTATTCTGAGGTTAATCACAAATCAATCAGTGCTTACTGAAAAACAAAGAATTACCTTGTGAAGAATGCTGAAAAGAGGGGAGTCACATGAATGGCTACTGCCTGGCTACTACAACTGCTGGTCTCGCTACAGCCGCACTCTGCTGGAATACAATGTTCCTTTTTTATCTCATACAAGAAGTAAAATGCTAGCACCACTCCCAAGATAAGAAGCAGGTCACAGCCTGTTTGTTGATCCACACACTTGTCCCAGATGATGAAAGAGCCCATAGGCTTGTTATAGCCTTTTCTAGGTAGATGCCTTGAATAGCAACCAGACCAATTGGTTCAGTTTTGCATGTATTATGGCTTGGATTCCGAGGTTCCTAGGATTTAACTAGGGTACTGACCTGATGGTGAGTAGGAGCATAACTGCTGCATCACAATATGATGTTAAATGTCAGGTGACATAGATGTCCGTGGTTGGTCTAGCAAAGTCCACAGTGGCAGCGATCCATGTTAGGTAACAGTTTCACAGCAATTCATGCAGCCTGCCCATCAACAGCATAATGGAGGTGATCTGCATGACATGAATGTGAGGCCTACTGCAGAGGAGTGCCCACCTTTGGGAGATGTTCCTGTCCCTCCAGCATGTCCTAGGTATGTCAAATTGTTCATTTAAGTTCCCAAATCACCAAACTGTATTCCCACATTATTTCACACAACATCCATTTGCTGTCTGGTTGTTTGACAGACATTATAGCCTTGCAAGGCCAAACTACTTACTGCAAAGTTGAACAGGTCTTCTGCCCATGCATAGACATCCACATCTTCACTGCAAATAGTGCCTACAGAGAGTGGGCTTGAGGCTCTGAACCCCAAGGATGTAGCAGCATGACTCTTACTTTGCTGGAGTTGTACATTGTCACATTTGTAAGTCTAATATTAAGACCCTGCCTAATAGCAGGATCATGGCTCAGGAAAGTGCCATATGCCTGGCAAAGCAGCATACTCAATACACCATGCTATCCCACACCATCAGGTACTATTTTACCTTAGAATGACACCATAAAGGTAATAACATCTAACATTTGAGCATCTGCCAAGTGACTGCCTAACCATGGCCTGTCGTGACATATACACAAACAAGAATCTATTGCTAAGGCATTATCAGTGTCTGTTGGAGAGATGTGGACAGGGTCACCAACACTCTACTCCTAGTCCACACAAACACAATGTGTGAGAGAAGCAACTCTATCAAGAACCTTGAATCCATGCTCTCTCTCACAAACCAATCATTACATAAGACAATGTGCGGGTTGCCATCATGCACACTTCACTTCCTACTCCACCCAGACCCACATCATACATACATAAATATGCAGAGGTCATTACCAGAAACATATCTAAACACCAGAGACCTCCAAAACACAAACTAAAGCATGCTACACATAATTCTTCATCTGCAGAACACATTACACATAATAGCTCACACACCAGTGTCTCCCTGGTTAAACACCTAAGAAAAAAAACACAAAATCAAAAATGTTAGTTGCAGGTGATGCCATCATGAGATACTGATGTCACTCTGTTAAGACTAGATAAGGGAAAGGTCATGGTCAGCTGCCTGCCAGGTGCCAGAATATGCCATATCACACATGCACTCAAGTGTCTCAAAAATAGGTACTGTTATGACTCCATCATAGTCCATGTTGGTGAGACATACCTCTTTGGACTATATGAAGAGAAACATGACTGACCTCTTGGACTATGTGTCTCAGGCAGATATGTCCCTAGCCTTATGCAGCATTTTACCTTCATCTATGATAATGTCTCAATACAAATGTAAAATGACCTCCATAATTAAATATCTGCTGTCATTCTAAGGGGATACGGTATATGTCAGCCTGAGATGACATGATTGACAGACCTCGATCCTTTGCCAGAGATGGCCTTCGTCTGTCACCCCTGGGATTTTGGCTACTGGCCAAGGCTCTTGTCATCCCCACAGAGCCTTTTTTAGGCAGTGTCTCAAGGACAAAATTGCCAATGTAAAAACCTCATCCAAAAACAAACTCAAGGTAATGCAGCTAAACGGTAGCAGTCTCATCATGAAACTGCACTCACAGGAAGCTGTCCTCTCCTTGGAAGATGCAGACATTTATGCAGTCACAGAGACCTGGTTCAAGGCTGTGAAGAGCACCCCAGCCATACCAGGTTACACCTCCTTCCACATGTTCAGATCTGAAATGAGGGAGTGAAAATAAAGGGAGCAGTGTATCACTATTCATTAAAGATAAATACATATCCAGATTAGTTAAGCAGTATGACTCCCTGGAGACACTTCAGGTGAAATTAACTGCTTGTAGGGCACCTATTCAAGTAATTGCCAGCTACAGGGTCCCTCCATGAATCAGGACACCCACTCTGCTTATTTGTATCTACTTGAGTCTATCGAGACACATTTGAAAACCATGGTTGTGGGTGACCTTAACTACCCATCCATTGACTGGGTGGATTACTTGTGCTCACTTGCCCAAAGGTTCCTCAACTTCATTACCTGCAATGCCCTGGACCAGATGGTGGTTAACACCCTCACAAGGGGAGCCACCATCCTGGATCTGGTGCTTACCGGTATAGGAACCACTGTAGCACTCCCACTGTGAGTTCCCGCCTGGTGAGATCTGACCACAAATCTGTCTCAGTTGAAATAACTGTCACACCTATCCCCCCCCCCCCCAGCAGAAACTAAACTAAAAAAATTCTCCAAACCAGACTATAACCTCTTTTGGGATGGTATAAATAGCTTCACTGCACCTCCTCCCTCAGATGGAACTGGCAACTAAGCTGAGCTCTACACCAGTGCTTTCTACAAATACCTGTATAACTGCATTGACTCTGATGTACCTGATAGGACCAAAACAAGCTCCTCAAAGAAGAGCAAACATGCCTGGTGGACAACTGCCATTAACAGGTTTTGAATTAAGAGAAAGAAATTGCTGTCTAAGGCTTAGAGGGAGGGAGCCCTCCTAAACTGGAAACACTCCCTTCTCAGCTTAAACAAGACAATAAGAAGTCTTGTGAAGTCCTTCAAAGCAAACTATGAGTCCAAATTAGCTTTGTCAACAAAGGACAACCACAATGCATTCACTAGTTACATCCGTAACCTAAAAGGAAAGGCCCAGATTTCTGCCAAACTGGTAGTTAATGATATCACATATACTGAGCCTGTGGACATAGCTAACCTGTTGGCTGACAGGTTCTTTGTAAAGTTCACTCGCCTATCACCACCACATGTACACCATGACATCCCTTATCCTGTATCTCTAAAGAGCAGGTTGTAAAAAACTCAGTATCTATGGAACCTGCTAACATCCCAGGCTGCATCCTACATGGGATCCAACATGAATTAGCCACACCATTGGGTACTCTTTTCAATCGCTGGCTTCATACCAGCTGAATGGAAAACAGCCACTGTTATTCCCTTGCACAAAGGTGATGCATCCACTGACCCCAGGAACTATACACCTATTAGCCTGACTAGCCTTATATGCAAGGCCATGGAGCAAATGATTATGGACCTTATCAACAAAGGCATAGGTAATCTCCACAAAGTTCACCCTATTCAGTTTAGATTTGTCAAAGGGAGATCATGCCTGTTAAACCTGCTGGACATCTTCGAGACAGTCACAAAGGCCCTGGATGAGGGAAATCTGTGCATACAGCCTACCTGGACTTAGCCAAGGTGTTTGACCATATCCTTCACTCAGGCATCATAGACAAACTAACCCAAGTAGGCATCAACCCTTATATTGTTACATGGGCCGCTAAATGGCTCACTGATAGAACTCATATAGTTAAAATAGGAGAATCAATCTCCAACAACAGACCTGTAGCCATTGGTGTTCCACAGAGTTCAGTCCTGGGACCTGAACTGATTGGAATCTATTTCTCAGAAGTACAAGCAAAAAGTAAAGGTCTGTGGCTGACAAAGTTTGCTGATGACTGCAAACTGGGAGTGGTCATAGAATCTCCAAATTATGTCAACATCCTACAAGAGAGTCTTACACAAATAAATGATTGGTACAAAAGTCATGGCCTTAAACTCAATGCAAATAAAAATGTATTATCATTCCTTTCAGTGAAAGCAATGTCCTTGCTAACTAGCACATCAATAGCAACACCTTATGTATGAACTCAATGGTGAGAGACCTGGGCACACAGGTTGACTGCTACCTTATCTTTGTCCACCATGTCGCTGCAGTGGTAAGAAGGGCATTCTATCTTGCTTATGTCATAGGTAAGGGCATTGTTTCCAGAAAAAAAGAAGTTATAACCTCCCTGTACTCTTCCCTCATCAGACCAATAATTGAGTACAACACCTCTTTTGGTATGTACCTTTCCAAGCACCTGCAGCAATTGGGGAGAACACAAAGGTTTCTCCCAAGGAAAATTCAAAGTCTTCAGCATCTCTCCTTTGTGGATCATCTGAAATCAATGTCATTTTATTCTGTTTCATACAGACTACTCAGAGGTGATGTCTGCCTTGCATACAAGACAATCTCTGACCTTGCTTTATTGGAAATTCTTGCATATCCTTAAGTCAAATGGTACACAGGTTACTTGCTCTAAAGACCGTAACCTGGTATGCGACATTAATAAAATCTGCTAGAGGGACAGATTTGTCTCCCAGAGGTTAATACACCTTTGGAACAGACTCCCACTTCATGTCAAACAGAACACCTCATTGATCCTCTTCAAACGCAATCTAGATGATTGGATGGGTGACCATAAATTCACCCAGGGGATTCCACCTGTGTCCCTCTTGGACAGAGGCAACAGGTGTTGATCGTGGAAATAAGAGTAAGAACTTGTCTAGGATTGTAAGGACCTTAGGGACATTAATCTAGTAACTTCCTATGATCTTATGATCCCATAGGCTGATGTAAAATGCTCTAACATCCACACACACCAAGTTGGCTTCAGTGACAATAGTACCACTACCCATCTATGTTTACAGAACACTGCACAGTGCACACACACACACCAAGTTGGCTGCAGTTTGAATAGAACCCCTACCTATCTAAGTTTAGAGACTAAAGAATGCACAACATATAACACCTGCCACTGCTCAAGTCTCACATTCATATGGCTTTAGGTAATCTGATGGCAGATGACATCAGCAGGCCTTGTGGAAGACAAGAGTTTGGAGGCTTGCATCAACTGCAAGGACCAAAAGTGTGCAAACCAATGTCACACATACACATACATACACACACACACACACACACACACACACACACACACACACACACACACACACACACACACACACACACACACACACACACACTATAAGCCTGAAACTCAAATGCATATAATTATTTAGTGGCTTTGATCCTTAGATCATCTTAGTGGTTTCTCAAAAAAAAAAAAATGAGACAAAAAATCTGGACAGTCTGCAAAAATCTGTATAGTTGAGAGGTCTGAATACCCCTCTCATCTTGATCATCTGCTGAACAGAGGGGGGCACACACACACACACACACACACACACACACACACACACACACACACACACACACACACACACACACACACACACACACACACATACATACCCACACATACATACACACACACACACACACATACACACCAAGGGGCTGGAGTGAGATTGGAAGTCTTACCTATCTAGTCTTACAGACTTCAGATCACAGTACTTAATACATGCACCACTGCTCAAGTCTGCTTTATAAATGACTGCAGGTGAAGTAATCCTAGAGAACATAAACAAGCGCTGTGCTGAACAGCTTGGGAGGCCTGCAGAGTCACATTGCTTCTTACTGTCATCTGCAGTTAGTAGCATAATAGTCAGAAAACTGTTTTGTAGCCTAACTATGTGACAACTGTACCCATTTTTGGGCATATGTGTTTGCATATAAATGGGAAAGCCTGTGAAAAAAACTAAATTAGCCCTGTCAGTCAGTGTGCACACAACATATTACATTACACAAGCTGTTCAGTCATTAATGTATGTAATGTGAAATCCAGCAGACACAGGGGGCTGTAGTGAATGTGGGTGTTGTTGCTGTCCTAGATACAAGCATATGGTTTCACAATATATGTATGTATTCATATACTGCGCCATACATTTCCAAAATTACCACAAGCTGCCTTAGTGAGGCGTTGTATGACTCACCACTGTCCAGATGTTTACAGCAAGTACACAGGTCTGACTCATATTTATGTGTTGCACACTAAATTGTTGTTTGCTGTTAAATGTGGTATCATTTACACATGCCGTGAAAGAAGACTGGCAGAACCCTGAACTTCAGATGTCCCAATAGTCCTTCAATTGCAATACATTTTATTCTGTGCACTTCCAAATTTTTGTAAGTGCATTATCTAATGTTGAGGCCTTCCTTTTGGTCCTTTGTCCAACATTATATGTATCGTAGTGCAACTTTACTCTCCATGATTTGGGTATGTAAGGCAATACAGACATACACACACCCATATTTACATGTATATATAGGCTTACTATCAATTAGTCGACTGTAACACAGTTGAAAACTGATATTCTTGAACCAAAATGTCGGGTCACACAACATCGAATGAAGAAAATGCTGAACCAGATGTCCAAAAATGTCGATGTCGACATTTTCAAACTAAAAGCAAACTTGGAGACTGCCTCTCAAAGTTGCCAGACTACATTTCATTTTTGCAGGGGGACAAGCCCCTCTGCACCCCCCACACCCCTCACTTATATATACAAACTCTGAGATTGCACTACAGTGAGGGTAAGGGTACATTTTCCCGATCCCCACTATAGTGCAATCTGGCTTGTAATGTTAGAATTCACAACAGCGAATGCTGTATTGCATTCACTGATGTAAGTTCCGACATTTCTTGTGTCGATGTTTTGAGTCAACATACGGCTCACTCAACATTTTGTAAATCGCACACGTTGTAATTGAAAAACTGATAGTAAACCATATATATATATATATATATATATATATATATATATATATATATATATATATATATATATAAACATTTATATATGTATATATAAATTTTAAAAATAAATTGCACAAGGAGCAATGGATTTGTACTCTGCTAAGAGTACAGGCATGTGCAGTTGCATTTTTAGATTGTTTGCACATTGCTAAGCAGTGCGCAAATGTGAGGCACATTGCTTACATCTTACTGTTCCATAAAATGACTCCAGCCCACACCTAGCTGTACTCTAGGCCGGGATTATGTATGTTACACAATGTGACTTCTATACCTGTTTCTGCACTGCTGCGCTTCCTGCACATTGGCTAAGACATTTTAAATAGGTCTTAGATATGCTGCACAGCGCACAAGTGTGTAATGAATATGTGAAATAGGTTAATACTAGTATACCACACACAAAGTCACAGTCTGTAAAATAAATACTTATTACTACTTCACATGTAAAATCTTTGGATATCTCAGGATTAGAGTCCTGAACACCATCACAGAAACTATCTGCCTTAGTCCTTTGAGCCACAGAAGCTGCCTGACAGAAAGGGGATCATTCATCACACCATCACCTGCATACATTTGTACATTGCTCTTCCTCAGTTACCTAACACATACAATGTAAGTTCAGATTGTACATTACTACCATGATATTGTGTGGCATACTAACTGTGTGAGATGCTCATATAGCCTATATGGTTTAGTGTTATGGCAGTTATAAGGGGACACTGCTGCTTTGAGGGGTGGGGAACAAAAGCCCACATTCTTCTAGGACACACACTACTCTTATCATTTAACCTCACTTTCTAATATGTCCCTTGAATGATGTATCAGTAATCCATTGCAGTAGGAATGCATGAATATTCCATGTATGAGACCTACTGATTACAAACGGTGGCATGTTAGTGGAATGGGTGATGTAGTCCCATATTAATGTAATTTCTGTCCAAACAGCCCACTATAGTTACCGGCATAATGTACCTGGTGCATATATACAATGACATATAATAATCCATTAGAGTATGTGTAGTTTATGGACTTACCTTGCAAATGCAGCAGTTGACACAACTGTAGTTCAGGAATGACTCTGTCTGATGCAAGCAGTACACAGCCAATACATGGATAGGTACAAGATGTGTGATTAGGCTGGTAAAACTTTAATATATGTATGTGAGTAGGAGAAAGGTGTTAGTCTCTAAGTCCCAGATTGTCAGTGAATGTGCTATGTGTTGTTGCTTAGCCAAAGTCAGGGCTTATTGAGCATGCCTACATCTGCCTACATGGACATCAGCAGGGGCTTCCTCCTCAGAGTCCTCCAGTGACTGTGACTGTGGTGCCCTAGGCACTGGTGGGGCACTGTGTATCCCTTCCCTTTGCTGATCCTGCTGCAGCTGTTGCCCCAGGATCAGACTGTGGAACATAGCGCATACTGTGAATATCTGTGCACATGTGGCTGTAGTATACTGCAGGGCTCACCCAGATATATCGAAGCACCAGAAACATGACTTCAGAAGCCCAAATGCATGGGCTGTGATGTTCCTAGTTTGTGCATGTGCCTCATTATAGCATTCTTCCAAGGGTGTGTGTGTGTTTCTGATGGCTATCCATAGTTCCAGGGCATAGCCAGCATCCTCCAGTAAATGGCCCTGTGGGATATCCCCCCTGGCAAACATCCAGTACAGCTGTGATATGTGCTAGATATGGGAGTTGTGATAACTGCCAGGGTTGCCAGCACACACATTCATGATAATCCCCTGGGTATTGCACATGACCTGGCAGTTGATAGAGTGGTAGCCCTTGTGGTTAACGTAGAGTCTACCCTGCTCACCAGGTGGTGCCTTGATGTGTACTTGAGTGTAACCTATGGCACCCAGTAGTGTGCTACACAGTAGAAGTGTTGCATATTGCTGGCTCTCACCTCAGGGGAAGCGGAAAAGATATGTGCTCACTGGCAAGTGAGAGCATGACATCCAGGATTTGGTAAAGTGTCCTGGATTTAGATGCCTATGACACCCCCATCATGTCCCCAGTTGGTCTTTGAAAGTACCTATAGCTAGTATTCTAAGGGCTACACATACCTTAGTTTCTAGTGGGATCGGTTCCCCTGTTAGCTCTGGCTTTGAGTTGCGGGTGGCAGAGCTCTGTGAGCTCTTGTAATATGTCCCTGTCCACCCTGTAACACTCTACAATCTCATGCTCATGTAGTTCCTGGTGGGTTACCCTGGACCTGAACACTCTTCTCCTCCTCTGTCTAGGCCTATTGTCAACAGTACCAGCAGCACTGACTTCAGCATCTAGCACATACAGATGTGAAATAGCCACAGCAGCCCCTAGCTTTATCTCAGTTAAAATTTCCAAGTCTGTACTCCAGTGGGTCAAAGTATTGAGAGAAAATCAGAGTGTAGGGTGTAGGCATACTTTATACAATTGTGGTGTAGGTCCACCATGTGGGATTGGCTAATTATGATGCAGTTTACCTGCTTAACATATAATTGACATGATTTAAAGGCCCTACTTTATAGCACAACTAGGCTCTATGTGCAGTATTGTGCACCATAGTTTAAACAAAACTATATAATATTAATTGAATAATTGGACGGTGCAGTGGTGCAGTCGTAGCATTGTGCCTCACAGCAAGAAGTTCTCTGGTTCGATTCTCAGCTGGGGTGCCTTCTGTGTTCGTGTGGGTTTCCTCTGGGTGCTCCAGTTTCCTCCCACGTCACAAAGAGATGCGGCTGGAGCCTCCGCTGAAAATTGGCTTTGCTCTAAGTCGGACTTTCCACGTAAACAAATGTTCATTAAAAAAAATAAATAAATATATCCAGTTTTCATTCCTAGCTGGCTATGTCATGAGTTTCACGGTGGTGGTATGGTCACACAAACATGCTAATCTACCCCCAAACTGTTTGCAGCAAGTGGCACACTGCAGAAACACACACACTGACTACTAAAAATCCAGTGGGAATATAAACATTGTGTAGGAGCCTATACGATGTGGATTATATACATATATAAATCATATACTGCATCCTTTGTCATATATTTTGTAGTAGCAAAGAAGAAATCTGTGAATAGGTAATAAACGTGTTCTTTTTTGCTTGGGTTCAGTTCCCCTCCATCTTCACTTACATACTGTGTGAAGATCAGCAGGTGATTTAATTAGTTTTTCTTGGTCACACACACCTGATATGAATTAAAAAATTAATTCTGTTAAAATATTTTCCAGACTAAATTATTTTGAAATACTTCATGTCTATTTCATAGTTCTCTCCTGTAATCAGTGATACAGAAAATCAGGAAAATAATTGGTAAAGGTAAATGGCTGCATGGGACTGCACATAGAGACAAAATGCAGCTATGTAAATGAGATGCGATGTAAATGAGAATGAGGTCATGAGAATGTTACGGCATTAGTGAACTCTGACAACTGCTCAATGTTGCTTTCACAAGCTAAACTTTGTCACAAACAATATTTTATAAAAAGCCATGTCAGAAAAAAAGCAGCAATTTTTTTTAAAAATCAGTAGCGATCTTTCACTTGAATCACTAACATAAACATTTCCATGGCTGTGCATTTTAATTGAGCAACCTTGCTTTTTATTTATTTTATTTTTATTTATTTATTTATTTAACATTTGTTTAATGGGAAAGTCTGATTTGGAACAAAGCCAATTTTCAGCAGAGGCAAGGGAGAAATGCTCCAGATACATGTCTTTGTAACGTGGGAGGAAACCTGAGTACCCAGAGAAAACACACCCAAACGCAAGGAAGACATGCAGACTCTGCACAGAAGGCACTCCAGCTGAGAATCAAATGGGACAACCTCTTGCTGTGTAAACACAACGCTACTACTACAGTACTGCGCCATCCACTTTTGCCCTGTCCCTCACAAAATGTTGATTTTTGGGCAAACCACTGAAAATTAGTTAGTCAATGTCAGGCGTTAAAACTTCCTAGTTCATAAAATGTGTATTGATTGCAAAGTCTGTTGTACTGTTGACGTTTAACATTGGTGATTTTGCCTCCTCTTTTTGCTCTGTCCTTCCTGAAATTTTTGGTTTTCTGGGAAATAACCAAGGTGTACAGTCTGTAATGTCTGACATTACAGTTTAATACTTCTTAATGTTCATAATACACATGCTGATATTCTGCCAAGTTTTTACTTTGATTAAAAAAAACTTCCCAAGTGCTATATTGGTGTTGGTAGTGTTGCAGCAATCCTAGCATCTTAGTTCTTGAACGTGACTTACGCATAGTCCAGTGTTGTCCATTATCGCCAGTAAAACTTCCTTCATTAGTTCTCCCAACATCATTGATAACACCTTCCATGACAACCGTCAGTTCATATCTCTTCTCAAACTTAGAAACCTTTTTCAAGGCAGTAACAGTATCATACATTCTACAGCGTCCTAAACAGGAGGCTGTTACACTCTCCATCTTCTTCCCTGGCAATAAATTCTGAATGTTCCTTAGTATGAAATGCCCAAGCACCAAACCTTGCTTCTTATTAAGTATATTAACTACTGAATCACTGAACATCCCTATGGAAGACTTAACAGAACCATCCACAGCTCTTCTTTTTTCCCTAATGTAAGCCTCTGAATCAGCCACTACATTATATTCACTATCATCACACAAAACCCTTTTTTTAACACTTCTAGATTTAATCAGTTCATCAGAGCTGGCAGAAAATTGCTACTAAATCTCTTTGCTAACTTCATTTCATATAAGCCCACTTTTGTTTCAATAAATATCTTTATTAAATACAGTCAATTCCTCAGAACCTGCAGGACCTTGACTTTCACTTAGCCAATCCATAACAAAATGCTCAGTTTGTGTATCAGTAATAGAAACTACAGGTTGAGTGCACAGATTAAACACACAAACGTGGTCCCCATCTTCATTTAACAAGCACTTACACACACACACACACACACACACACACACACACACACACACACACACACACACACACACACTCATACACTCAAAAGTTTGTGTTTCCTTATTCTTCAAAATCTTAACAACAGGAAAAGAATGACTTGAAACAATAACCTCATCAGCCTGATATCCAAAATTTTCTGTAACAACACGTTTAACATTGTTTTTGCTAAAAGTTACACACTTTATGCAAATACCCTGATCCATATCCCAACCCAAAACAATAAATCTGAAACTGCACTCACTGGATGCGATCCTCATCTTGGAAGATGCGGACATCTGTGCAGTCACAGAGACTTGGTTCAAGGCTGTGGAGAGAATCCCAGCCATACCGAGATATGATGCCTTCCACATGTTCAGACCGCAAAATGAACATGTGAAAACTAAAGAAGGAGGAGTATTAATATTCAAAGATAAATACACCCCAAGATTGGTTAAACAGAATTATTCCCTAGAATTACTCCATGTGCAAATAACTATAGGAAAAATCCCTCTACAAGTTATTGTCAGCTGTAGATCCCCCTCCATGAACCATGATATCCACACTGCCTACTTGAATCTACTTGATTCGCTCAAAATACAACCAATCACCGTGGTTATGGCTGACTTTAACTACCCATCCATAGATTGGGTAAATTATACATGTACAAACACACTCACCCAAATGTTTTTTGACTTTGTTAACTCTAATGCCTTGGAGCAGATAGTTGGCACCCCCACATGGGGCCCAAACATTCTAGACTTGGTACTTACCAACATGGTAGAACAGTGCACCACCACAAGTGTGCGGCCCTCCCTGGTAAAGTCTGATCATAAATCAGTCTCTTTTGAAGTAACAATAGCACAAGACTCCCCCCCAGGAGAAATAATAATAAAAAACTTCTCCAAAGCCAACTACAGCCTCTTACAAGAAGGCATTAATAGCTTCAAAGCTCCTGTCTCCATTGAAGGCAAAGACACCTATACTGGGATATACATCAATGCATTGTATAAGCATCTGTACAATTGTATTGACTCAGCTGTTCCTGATAGAACCAAAGCAAGATCCTCAAGAAAAAAACTAGCCTGCCTGGTGGACATCCACCATAAACAGGTTATATAATAATAATAAGAAACTGCTGTCTAAGAGCAAGAAGGAATGATCTTAGTATTGGAAGCACTACCTGATCAGCTTGAACAAGCAAATAACATGTCTTGTAAAGTCCTCTAAAGCTAACTATGAATCTAGATTAGCATCCCTTTCTAAGGATAACCACAAGGCATTCTTTAGCTATCTACAAAACCTTAAAGGAAAAGCCCAGATTTGCACTGAACTGGTAGTAAACAATACCACATATACTGAACCAAAATTAGAGTATTGGTCTTTTAAGCTAACATGATGGATTTCCTTATTAAATGAAAGCAGTCCCATTTTCAAAGTGTCTGAGCCCTAATAATGACTGAACATGCCTCTTGACTACATAAAACAATAACTCGTACCTTCTTCCTGCAGAGTAACATGAAAGTAAAGCTGAGCCTTCAGTTTGAATTTTTTCACCTCCATAAGCAACAAGTTTCACACACCTTACTGATTCAAGCTTTTCACCTTTACATACTCTAGCAAATGTTTCTGCAGACATAACATTGCACTTAGAACTTGTGTCAGCTTTGAGCTCTGTTGGTTTGCCATTTATCTGAACAGTACAAAATACTTCATTTTTGCCCCTTAAATTTACTGCATTAACCATTTCATGAAGCAATGAAACTCCATCAACATAAAGAGTAGGCTTGTCACAGTCTAACTGATCAACTTGTTTCTTAAAATTTTCCCTTTTAATAAAAGAGTGTAGGCCTTTTGATTTTCAAAATCTTTTGAAGTGATTCCACTTGCGGTGGTGGTGCTGCAGTAGTGTTGTCGCTTCATAGCAAGACATTGTCCCGCTCGATTCTCAGCTAGAGCATCTTCTGTGTGGAGGTAAACGTGAATGGGGCATGCCTTCGTTGAAGGTTGTGTGTCAGGGCTGGTAACCCGGTACATAAAAATCCACTACCAGTCATAAGCGGACCAGAGCTCTGCTGTGGCGACCCCTAACCGGGAAAAGCCAAAAGACACAAACTGTTGAACAAAAGCTAAACACTTTTCCCTTTTAGATTCATGATCACCACCACAATTATGACAGTTGGCAATGAAAGTGGGTGGGGGCCCATGCTTTGAGTGTGCTGAGTCACTGCGTCACGTGCTGCATACTATCAGTATGAGCTTTATCACTGTGCCTTCTAGAGCTGATCTCATTTGTAAGCATATTTGTGTGCTTTTCCATAGGCTTGCATATCTGACAAATCTCAATGGCCTTATTCAAAGTTAAATCACTGTCATGAAGCAAAATCTTTCTCACAGCATCATCTTTTATATCACACACAAGTCTGTCTTTTATCAACTCATCTCTTAAATCACCAAATCTGCATGTTTTAGCTTTATTTCTCAGATCAGTTATACATGCTGCAAATGTTTCACCAAGCTTGTGATCCCTTTTATAAAATAAGTGCCTTTCCATTGTAACAGCTGTCTGGAGGTTGCATATTTCTCTAAATTTACTTTTTAAGCAGTCTGGGCCCTCCCTTGACTCAGCCTGTACAACAATATGACAATTTTCCCCTCGCCAGCATAAATAGCAGGTGTATACACAAATGAGCGTTCCCTTTCTATAGCTTCTGATCTAGCTAAATTAAGTTGAATAAATGCCTTTATACGGTCATCTTTATCAGAAAATGCAGCCTGTATGAAAATGTCGCACTCATGCTCAAACACTCCCCAGTTCTCAGCAATAGTACTGTCAAACACAAGTGCACTGGGCTTTCAGAATCCATATGCCATGCCTAGAAAGTATGAATAAACACACTGAAAATGTGGCCCCTGTAATTATGTATGAATAAACTGTGCTGTGATCTTGTAACAACATCCAAATGCACAATAAACTCTTCAAAATACTTTACTTTGTGAAATACGCTCTGTAATGGCTGTACTTTCTGAAATATGCCTTGTAATGGCCGTACTTTGTGAAATAACTTTACTGTAACTGCACAAACATGCAAACACTTTATACACATATGAAACTCAGATATCTTTGCTTAATATGAAAATATATATACTTTGTGAAAATGTGGTAGTTTCCCTTTATTTTATTCATTTTATGCAATTGGACTTTATTTCAAACATTTTCCATAGTAATTCAAATATTTTTATCAATATCATACGTAGTTGCTTATGCGAAAATTATTTAGAATGTTCTGTATAATTCGTTTCATATTATGTAAAAAAGAAATAGTGCTGTGCAAGTTTTAATGCCTGAAATTCATTTTTGACCTGTTTTATGAAGTTTTACCCCTGTTCGGATGATCCACTCATTTATATTCCACCAGCATCTGGATAAGTGCATTAAATCATTTTCGTCAAGCCAGTTTGAACTTCATGCCCTGTTAGTATGCCAGTTCTGACTGCAAACCCTTTGGATATGTCATTTCTGATACCATGACCTTTTGGATATGCCGCTTCTGTCACCATGTCCTTTTAGACATGCCATTTCAGACACCACTTCACTCGTTCATCTCTATTACAAATAATAAGATGGCTTGGTATATACACACATACTGATCTACATCCACCAACCCTGGGAACTATAGATCCATTAGCCTAACCAGCCTTATCTGCAAGGCCATGGAGAGAATCATCATGAACCTTATCAACAAGGATAATGGAGACCTTCAAACACTTGACTTGACTCAGTTTGATTTTGTTAAAGGGAGATCCTGCCTGTTGAATCTGGTGAACTTCTTCGAGACTGTCACCAAACACTGGATGAAGGCAAATCTGCGCTTACGGCCTACCCAGACTTGGCCAAGGTCTTTGACACAACCCCTCACTCAGGCATAATTGAAAAACTCACCCAGTTGGGGGTCAACCCATATACTGTCAGGTGGGTTGCAAACTGGCTCACCAACAGAACCATACAGTCAAAATAGGGGACTCCATCTCAACCAGCAGACCTGTTACCAGTAGTGTTCCACAGGGATTGGTGCTGGGGCCTCTTTTGATTAGAATATACTTCTCAGAAGTACAGACAAAAACTAAAGGTCTGTGGCTGACAAAGTTTGCTGATGACTGCAAACTGGGAGCAGTCTTTGAGTCCCCAAATGATGTCAACATTCTAGAAGAAGGACTTACACAAACCAATGATTGGTGCCAAAGTCGTGGTCTTAAACTCAATGCAAAAAATGCATCATTTTATAATTTCTGCAAGTCTTTTGAGTTTCTAATACCATGACAGGAATGGACCCCATTCCTAAGTAAAAGTATAATTAAAGTTCATGAAATTAGTATTGCTTCAGTCTTTGATATTAGCCAGAAGTGCTCTTCACAGCACTCACAATGTGCCCATTAATGACTCCTTCTGCAATTCCTATGGAGTTACGTGTATCGATAACATAATCCTAAATACAATTGTAGATTCTTTTTTATAAGATGCATTGTTCCTACTACTACTGGAACTGTCTGGGTATCTTTCTTTCACATTGTTCTCATTTCTGCCTGCAAATTCTGATATTTTATAACTTTGTGTCTGTCTGTACACAAGACACTGTAGTCACTGGGTATAGTGCTTTCAGTGATCATTGCTACTTTTTCCTTTTACCTTGTTTCCCAATTCTCTATAAAACATTTTTGGGTCATCAATAAATTGCTTATTTTGTACTTTTCCTTTATATTTATCTATGAATATTCTAAGTTTTTTCTGCCTGTGCTGATATTTTTAGTTTGCTATTTGCGATAGTGCATGATAAAATCTGATCTGTTATGATACTGTGCATTGCTTTTATCAAGTCTCTCTTTCTGAGTATTTTTGTTGATCTGTTCCCTCTTCTATACTACTCTAACAATGACACTTCTTGTCTTAATTGCTTTATAGTTTTCTCTATTCAGTACTTCCATGATGGCATTCGATTTCTCCCCATCTTTTCCCTTACTACCCTGTGTTCTTGTGATAGGACTTCATCTGTTATATTTGGCTGCACATTAATGTATCCAATTTACTTCTGTTATATCACATGAATCTCTGTGGACAGTCCTAATTACTGTGTTTATTTGTTTTATCAGTCTTCTAACTTTTGGGGTTATATTGACCTTCTGCAGTCTCTTTCATTGATCTTAATATGTCCATCCATCTCTATTAAATAAATCAATTCTTCTCTTAGATTATTTTCTTCTAAACTGAGGGCACATTCTTTGTTCTCCATTTCCTGTGGGCATTCTACAAAAAGTTCCAGACCATCTTCCTGTGCCACATTCTCTTCAGTTTCACCCTGTGTCATCCATTGCTGTTTCATATGGGAACTCACTGGCCTATCACTCCACGGTATTAACTGGGTCAGAATTGTCACAGTTTCCTGTTCTTTCCTTTGCTGTATAGCTCCAACTGAACCTTTCTACTGGTTTCCTATGGGAGACACCAAAGTATCTTCATATGTCAACTGATTAGATGCTTCCTGCTCCACTGGTTTCTCCTTAATTTGGGTGTCCATTGCTCTATCCTGTTGTGTTGTTATCTGAGTTAAATTGTCTACATTAAATTCTTCACTTTGCAGGTAATCCACAACCTCAGTTTCTGTTTCTTTAACTTTTCCATTACTAACCCTCTTTTCTGCTTTTTCTCTTTATTTTCTTATTTTTTGTATTGTAAAATGTTCCATATCTGGATGTCCTTGCCTGTATTTCCCCTCAAGTATCTTTGGTGCTGCTCTTTTTGCATTAATTACTTTTGGTTTCTCCTTTGCATAGTGTGCCATATTAAATCTCTTTTTCTTTCCCATGTCCATATTACTTCTTCAGATGTCTCCTGCTTCTCTTGTTTCTCCTTACTTTAGGGACTAGTTGTTCCATCACGCTGTGATATAACCTGTGTTAGACTTTTTACACTGAAAGCTACACTTTGCAAACATTCCCTAACTTCAGCTTCTGTTTTTTTTTTTTTTTTTAATTTCTACTCGACTAATTTTCTGTTCTACATTCCCTCTTTGTGATCTTTTTTTCTTGTGAAATTTTCCATATCTGGATGCCTTTGCTTGTATTTCCCTTCAATTATCTTTGGGGCTGCCTTTTTTGCATTGATTAATTTGACTTTCTCCTTTGTATAAATATTGCACCATATCAGATCTCTCTTTATTTTCCATATCCATATTTCTGGCTCATTTTTTAGATTTTGCTGTATGTGATTAAGTGATTGTATGGATGCCATTGATAGTGTTTACAGTTTAATTCCTAATGCAGGGGAGAAGAGAATGACTGATCCAAAAATCTTTTTGAGCAGAAAAATCCCTAAATTAAGGTAACTTGTTATTTCATTTGTGTGTCATTCAGAAGGAAAATAGCATTCTGTTCTTAAGACTGTAAAGTTTAACTGTAGATAATCTTGAATACAATTGTTTAGGCATAGGTGCTATTTGACAACTTTATTTATTTAGATTCCTTCATGGAAAAAGAAGCAAACTGGCACCTCAGAAAATGCAAGTTTTTAAAAATGCACATTTTGATAAATTCAGAATTGTTTTAAGCATAGGTGCTATTTGACAACTTTATTTATTTAGATTCCTTCATGGAAAAAGAAACAAACTGGCACCTCAGAAAATGCAAGTTTTTAAAAATGCACATTTTGATAAATTCAGAATTGTTTTAAGCATAGGTGCTATTTGACAACTTTATTTATTTAGATTCCTTCATGGAAAAAGAAGCAAACTGGCACCTCAGAAAATGCAAGTTTTTAAAAATGCACATTTTGATAAATTCAGAATTGTTTTAAGCATAGGTGCTATTTGACAACTTTATTTATTTAGATTCCTTCATGGAAAAAGAAACAAACTGGCACCTCAGAAAATGCAAGTTTTTAAAAATGCACATTTTGATAAATTCAGAGCAGTACACATATGTTTACGCTATGTAGTTAAAATGAATGATTAATACTGCACAGATTTTTTTCAGAGTGATTTATATTTCATATGCATTCAACTCACTGCACAATTTAATTGAAATAATAATAAAGTGCTAAACTGCAGCTGTTAGAACAAGCAGAAGACTAGACAGGACAAATGTATCGGGTTAAGACATACCTGACATGCTTGATATAACTTCACTGTGACAGGGCAAATAATTTTTCCCTTGAGGCTTTTTAAATTGTGTGTTTAGCATCTGCTTATTTTATAAACCAGATAAGATAGTTCTTTTATTGCAGTTATAAATTTTTGGAGTAATGGGCATTAACTTTTTTATAACAATTTCTTCAGGGACTATTTACATAAATAAAAAACAGCAACTTGAATCAGCAGCACGATGTAGAAAAGCAACACCACAAAATCCACTTAGAAAATTTATTAAAACAGAAAAAAGCTTCTCTCTCTGACGTCTCGGCCAAAAGCCTTCAAGGAGTATAACTCATACAAAAAAGCACAGCATATATATACACAATACAATTGTTAATTATCCATTCAACATCAATCAATTAGCTAATTATAGCTTTCCAATTAAATTCTTCATTTAAACCACATGGAGACATTGTCTTAAACTTTAAAATATACAATGCTTCTTTTTGCATTAAAATGGATTTAACATCCATAAAACAATTAGCAGGTATATAAATTTGCTCTAATATAGTTGCTTTAAGAAAATCACTTCTTCCCCCATGAAACTGGGAGAAATGTAGTGCTACAGGACTCTCTTCTTTACAATTATCAATATTTCTAATATGTTCTAAGAGTCTTAGTTTAAACGCCCTCTTGGTTTCTCCAATATAAAACTTCTTACATGGGCATTGCAAACAATAAATGACACCTATTGTATTGCAACTATACATATTTCTAACATTAAATTTAATATTATTAATAACATCAAATGTTGGTACAATATAATTACAAGCCTTGCATTTCCCACACCCAAATGTACCTTGCTTAATAGGATTTTTGTATAATACAAGTGGTGGTATACAGAACCTGCTCTTAACTAAAAAATCCTTAATGCATTTCCCCCTACGGTATGAGAATTGTAAATTAAACTTTAACCATTGCTGCACACCATTTATAGAGCATAAAAAATTCCAAAACTGTCTAACAATCTTTATAAATATATTTGTAAAAGAGCCATAGGTAGTTACAAAATAAATGGATTCTTTTATATCACAAAATCTATTAACATTATACCCCTGGACACTAGTGGATTTTATGTTCAAACTATTGTTATATTTAGTTTGTCCATTAAAAAGTCTATCCATACTATTGTGCAAAATTTCATAACTATAGCCTCGAGAAATAAAAGATTGTACCATAGAAGTTAATTCTTTATCAAAAGTTTCAGACTTATTACAAAGTCTGTATATCCGTAACATTTCACTATAAGGAAGGGCATTCAAAGTATGTGGGGGATGGCCACTAGTGCCATATAAATACTGAAACCCACCTTGGAATTTACGATTCAAACATGTAATTAAATTCTTACCATCTGATATGTCCAAAATAACATCCAAAAAAGGAACAACAGATCCAATTTTTGAATCAACTAGCTGTAAATTCCATCTGTTCTTATTCAAATCAGCTATAAAATTTTGTATGTCTGATTCACTCCCATCTGTTAGAAATATCAGATCATCTACGTATCTGTAGTATTGTATAACATGTGTATTGAAAAAATTATGTTTATATATGATTTCTTGCTCAAATAACCCCATAGCAAGGTTAGCATACATGGGGGCAAAAGCTGCCCCCATGGCTGTGCCAGAAATCTGCTGATAAATGCTCTCATTAAATTCAAAGAAATTATGTGTAAGTGAAAAATAAACCAATTCCACTATATACTCAATGACTGGTGAGTCCCCCAATAAGAGTCTAATGGCTTCAATACCAAAATTGTGTTGGATATTTGTATATAGACTCTTCACATCAATGGTGACCCACCGCATAGTCTCTTTGAAATTTACTTTTTTGATCTTATCTAAAAAATCAAACACATCTGAAATATATGACGGCAATTTCATCACATGTGGTAGAAAAAAATGATGTAAAAAAATACCTAAATTTTGCAAAAAATACTGTCTACCTGAGACTATTGGCCTGCCTGGAGGTTTCAACAAGTTTTTGTGTATTTTTGGCAGGCAATAAAATAACGCCATTTTACAACCATTCACCTTAAATTTGTGCTTAACCTCATACTCTGAAAAATATTCATGGAAAAAGAAACAAACTGGCACCTCAGAAAATGCAAGTTTTTAAAAATGCACATTTTGATAAATTCAGAATTGTTTTAAGCATAGGTGCTATTTGACAACTTTATTTATTTAGATTCCTTCATGGAAAAAGAAACAAACTGGCACCTCAGAAAATGCAAGTTTTTAAAAATGCACATTTTGATAAATTCAGAGCAGTACACATATGTTTACGCTATGTAGTTAAAATGAATGATTAATACTGCACAGATTTTTTCAGAGTGATTTACATTTCATATGCATTCAACTCACTGCACAATTTAATTGAAATAATAATAAAGTGCTAAACTGCAGCTGTTAGAACAAGCAGAAGACTAGACAGGACAAATGTATCGGGTTAAGACATACCTGACATGCTTGATATAACTTCACTGTGACAGGGCAAATAATTTTTCCCTTGAGGCTTTTTAAATTGTGTGTTTAGCATCTGCTTATTTTATAAACCAGACAAGATAGTTCTTTTATTGCAGTTATAAATTTTTAGAGTAATGGGCATTAACTTTTTTATAACAATTTCTTCAGGGACTATTTACATAAATGGCAGAATGGCATATTTTTATTACTTTCCCATATGTAACTTAGCATGCATTGCACATTTTTATTATATTAATTTGAATCCAGGAGAGTTACCTCTACATTACTGCCAATAATGCAGATGTTCAAAAAGTTAATATGGGTAGTTCACTCTATACTTTAAAATAACTTAATTTGCAATGTATGTATTTTATTATATTCATTTTATTTCTTAAAACAGAAGCACGTTTTGGTGATAAAACTCAGGAGTGGAATTCAGGAGACAACATCATCTTAGTTAATTGCTTCTGCAAGATGTGTCAGGAAGCAAAACTGCAAATCAGGAAAACTCCCTGTTCCTATAGTCTCTATATTAATGCTGCAACTTCAGTAGAAGCTGTGAAAATTATCATTAATTGTATGCAGAAGTTCCGCAAAATTCATAACTATTGCTCCTCTTCACAGTATTTGCCACGGTTTTTGTGCTAACATAACATAATCAGAGGACAAGCAGTTCTCAGTATATCCCTTTCTTAACCAAGCATCATCCAGTGATCCTATGGCTACTTTAGACAATTGGACAGCAAATGTCAGCCACTGCCGACTCCATTTGCCTTAAAAACAAAGCAGCCAAGAACTCCATCACAAAGGAACATTTAACAAATGTAATAAATCTAAAGACAGCAAGGCTTTCAGGCAGAATCACCCTATCTCAATGCATTAGATAAAACAAACACATCGCACATTTAAATAATAACTAATTCATCCACTTAAGCATCCAATTAAGACAATAACATTTAAAATACTTAAACTTTAAAAAAATCTTCCTAAACACTGCCAAAATTTAAAAAATATCACAAGTCACTTAGAAACACTAACTTACTTTTCTTAACACATGTTTTATACTCATTCCCATATTTAATTTTGGTTGCATATCAGTATTTAGATGTATAATCAATCTATATTCTGCTAACTATGTTTCTAATATCCCACCCTCCACTTAAACCAGGTAAAACTTTTTGTTTAAATCTAAAACTAAAAGTATGCTTAGTTCTCAGTTCACTGAAATGTGTTGCCAGGGCATTTATAAGCACTTTTCTTCTAATTTCTGATATATGTTTAGTATTTTTTTGTCTTTTAATTTCTTATTACTTCTGCCTGTCTAAAACTTTTGTATATATTATATACAGCTTGATAAACTATATTTTCTATATTATGTTTAGCAAAAAACATCCTATTCATATGATATATTAGTCACAGGATGTGCAAATATAGTTTGACTTAAGATGTTGAACAGTTAAACATGGTTACATACCCTTTTACTACTGTTTCTACATTATTGCCTTGCTATAAATCTTCATAACATAACTGTTTCAAATTTTTAAGTTTCCTATATGTAAACCTTGGTTCGCCTCCTGCTAACTGATTTAATTCTGAAAGTGTGCCTAATATAGGCCAATTATTTCTAATAATTTCCTTTATTTGACTACTTTTTCTGTTATACCCTATTTAATAATGTACCCCATTGGTACTCATTTATTTTCACTGCATTTCAATTCCCATCAAAATAATATGGTCTAGCCCTGCCTTGTCACTCACTGTATTTCCTGTTTCACTTCCTCAAAATCTTGTCATATACTCTGCTGTCAAATTCAGCTGCCATATTGTTTACTTCATCTTTAAATTCAAATTCATCTGTAATAAATCTACTGTCCCTTAAAAATTCTCCATAAGAATCTCTTTATCAATCAACTTCAGGCACATACTATTACCACGTAAATATTAGCTTGCCCAAACTTCTTTGTAGCTCTTAATATTTAAGTTACTACCCTCTTTCTTAACTATAATATCCAAATAGTGTTGTCCTATTGTAAAATAATTCAATTTAAAAGTTGGAAATTCTGTATTCTTATTAAGATAATCAACAAACTCTTCCAAGTGCTCAGCTGTATTTTTCCAGATAAGGAGCACATCATCCACAAAGTGTTTGTAAAAAAAACAAAAAAAAACCATCAAGTCTGGCTCCAACAATACCACCCTTTAGACTTTCAGCTTGACCAAATCTCCCTCATTCCCAGACTTCCTTTTCTGATTCCTTCACCTGCTCAAGAGCTTTATATGGATTTTCCAGAGCTGGCATTGACGGCTTGTTCCAACAGCATCAAGGTTCAGGGAAATGGTCTTCCAGAGGCATAGAGGAACACATAAACATCAAGAAGATGAAGCCTCTTATTCCAGGTCTTCAGACAGTCAATTATCTCTGATCCCCAGGTCCCCTCAGAGTTTTCAGAGACAGCAGAGTGATGTGGAACATAAGCAAGGGGGATGAAGTCTTATGCTACATCATTTCCTTCAAAATATTTTCATTTTGGTGGTTGTGTATCATGTTTTCTCATTGTCTTTGGCTAAGTTTGCATGATAATAATGCAAATACCATCCATAACTCTCAACTTCCAGATATTCACAGAATGTCCAGATTTTTAGCTCATATTTTTTGGTCTGTTCCTCATACAATTTGTGGTTTTCTGTCAAATCACTGGGATGCCCTGAGGAATGAAGTCACTAAATAATGACATACAGTTGAGTTTCAGACTTCAAATCCTTCAGAAAATGTTTGGTAAAAAAAACCCCAAACTCTAGCAACTTTCTAAGTTTATAGGAGCAATATTTAAGATATGTCCCTATTCCTGGGCCTTTGTCCCTCCATTTTACTGGGCTTTGTCCAGATTTTTTGCACTAAGAGGTTGAGAGATATGATATCAGCAGCTCCGCCAGATAGTTTTCTACCAGTCAATATGATAAGTTCGTACCTCAAAACTACATAATCTAAAAGCAATTATCAAAGGAGTTTGACATTATGCATTACACTGTATGTCATTCCTACATAAGTAAAACTGTCTTTACACAGACACACACACACACACACACGCGCACGCATGCACAAGCACCCATGCACACATACACACACACACACACACACACACACACACACACACACACACACACACACTTATCTATATATATTATAGGACACATTCAAAATGTCAGATGCATTGAATGTTGAATACCAAAAGGTTGACCCCAAAAGTCATGAACCCATCTGCTACTGTCTTTTTTAGCAGTTTTAAAAATGTCAGTAGCTTCTTTTTTTTTTGGCATTTCCCAACTGTAGTGATATATATATATATATATATATATATATATATATATATATATATATATGTAGCAGGGAGTGTGGGGCAGTGCATAGCACTTGACTGAATTTTTTCTACCTGTTTGCAGTTGTGAGTTTTGACCTATTGGGGTCGATTTTTGGTGGTCAACATTCAGAGCATTCAATGTTCTGAATGTACTATATATATATATATATATATATATATATATATATATATATATATATATATATATATATAGATAGATAGATAGATTTACTTCATTTCACTGAAAACACACTTCACTGAAACTCATTTAGTTGAAAACTCATTTCACTGAAAATCAGTTGCCTGAGCACAATTCCCTGAAAGCTCATTTCACTGAAAACTTATTTGACTGAAACTCATTTCGTTGAAAGGTATATGCCCTGTTCCCCACTGAAGTACAATCTTAAGGAGGGCGGGGGGCATAGCCCCCCACATTGGGGGGAGGGGTGGGAGGTGTAGCCTCTCACATAGTTTGATTATATATTATCTTCTGGAAAGAGTTATTCATTCAGCTTGTAATTATCCATGTCTATGGTTTCCAATGTTTAAAATAGGCTGTGCCCCCCACACACTCCTTTACTATATCTACTAACTCCAGGATCGCACTACAGTGGGGAACAGGGCATATACTTTTCAACGAAATGAGTTTTCAGTGAAGTGAGCTTTCAGTGAATTGTGCTCAGGCAACTAACTTTCAGTGAAATGAGTTTTCAATGAAATGAGTTTCAGTGAAGTGAATTTTCAGTGAAACAAAGTAGACCCATATATATATATATATATATATATATATATATATATATATATATATATATATATATATATATACATATATATATATATATATATATATATATATATATATATATATATATATATATCTTTAGATCACTACTGCAATACCCTGAGCTATATTGGGAAGTATCCTGCCAAAGATGAGATGTCCAGTATTCGATGTTTATGGCCACCTTCCATGCTTCCATACAGCCAAGATGGCATTACAGCATGGGCATATGTGCACCAAAATTCAGAACTTTCTTGCCATTGAAGAAACCTGTCAGACTCTCTTTGCATCTTCAGTAGCTCAGCAGTCAGTTAGTTTGAAGTATTCGACTGATAAGTACCCCAATGGAGACTTCCAGATTTCTTTGAAAACTTGTACTGTTCTTTGTCTAAGAAAAGGGAAAAAGTGTGTGGATGACAGATTCTATACAGAGATTCCAGCAAAGCTTGTTTTTTTCTGCTTAAGAGATGAACATGACATCTGGCCATGCTCTGTATGGTTATAAAATGAATAAGACTTCACTAGCTCTCAGAAATTTTGCAAGAAAAAACAATAGCTGAAAACTCTGACACAACTGACTATGCATTCAAGTGCAGGTACTTCAGACATCTTCTTTCTGACTGTCAAGAAGGGGAAAAAAGCCTTAACAGAGGTTCCTGTAATGCCTACTGCTGTATTCTTTCTTCCCCAGCCCTCAGCAGATGGCCTCACTGTGGTCATATTGGAGCCTTCAGACTTTCAATCTCTCTGGTGCTGCTCTTCAGGAAACCATTAAAGGATAAGAGCCTATCATGTTCTCCATGGCCAGACATATGCTTGTGTCAGAGAAGGGAGGAAATACACTTGGTCATCTTGGTAGGGGCTGACAGTATTCCACAGATATTGGTTAGGGAAGAGGGATCTACAACCCAGGTAGAGGTCCAGATTTTGCAGTAAATTCAGAGTCCTGCAGATTTTCTCCCATTCTTGGAAGCCAGGTGCATTAAAAGTATTCACAGACAACACAATAGCCAAGTGCTACATAAAAAAGTGTGTGTGGGGGGGGGCGGGTAGCAGATCTTACCAACTACGCAAATTGCCAGTTTTGGCATGGGAGCAGACAACAGAAGCAAACTTCTCCCTCCAAGTGGTTTACATTCCCTCACAGGACAATGTTCTGGCAGACTTTCTAAGCAGATCAAAGGAAAATCCCCAGAAATGGATGCTGAACAGGAGATCTTTCTAGACATATTGTCACAGATAGATCTTTTTAGTTCCATCTGCAACAAACAACTTCCACTCTTTTGCACCAGGACCTACTATCCTTAGGCTTTGAAAACTGATATAATGTCCTTCCCTTGGAGATAGGGGTTCTTATATGCCTTCCCTTCTTCTTTCTCCCGAGTTCATATTAAAGATCCAAGGAGAATATCTAAAGATGTACTAGTCACTCTCTATTGACCAAGGCAGTACTGCTTCCCCTTTCTGTTCCACCTAGCCAATGGGGTATCATCAGAAGATTCCTTCTGCAGCAGAGTTACTCACACAGCAGAAGGACTCACTATTTTATCCCAGCCTGTCATCCTTCAACCTAAAATAATGGATGTTAGGATTCTGATCCCTTCTAGACACCAAGTTTTCTGAGAATATGCTTAAGGTTCTCCAAGAGGTGAGAAAACCTGCTACCATAAAATCTTACATAGCAAAATGGAAAATATTTACTATATGGTGTCACCCAAAATATCCAGACCCACTTCAGACTAATAACCTAGTGATCATCTCTTATTTATGTGAGCTGTTGCAGTATCACTTTGTGTACTCATTTATAAAGGAACATGTTTAGCCATATCTGCATGTCTACCTCTGCATCTGCTGCTCCTAGCCAGACTAGATGGAAAACAATTCTTAAAAGGTGTACTCCACCTGAACCCTCCAAGGAAAGCTATCCCCCTACTTGGGACCTCACCTTTTTGCTGCAATAACTCACTCTCCCTCCTTTCGGACCAGCAGCATCTACAAACTACAGGCCCTTATGACAATCCTTCCCTTACATATTTTCCATAAGGAGAGAGTGTCTTTAAGAGCCAATCCCTCCTTCATGGCTAAAATAGTAAATGAACCATCTCTCAATCAAGCCATAAAAGAATTCTAGATTCCCTGGACATACATAGACAGCTGAGATTCTATTTGGACTAGTCCAAAAATATTCCACAAAAAATAAAAATACTGAAAATAGCAGTCCAAGGCAGTGGGCAGTTGTGGTGATGCAGCGGTTAGCATTGCTGCCTCACAGCAAGAGATTCTCCGGTCCTCGGCTGGGGTGCCTTCTGTGTGGAGTCTGCATGTCCTCCTTGTGGTCATGTGGGTTTCCTCCGGGTGCTCTGGTTTCATCCCAAAGACATGCTGTAGATGGATTGGACACTCTACATTGGCCCTAGGTGTGAGTGTATGCATGCATGTGTGTGCCTTTTGTGGAAGGTTAAGTGCCGGGCTGGCAACTCGACACCGTAAAACTCCACTGCCAATCATGAGTGGACAGGTGATCCACTGTTGCGACCCCTAACTGGGAAAAGCCAGAAGATGCAGTCAAATAATCCAACAGTACTGTGTTTATTAAGTGATTTACATTCCACCAAATGTCAGAACTTCATCAGATAAAATTACTATGTTGAAACATTCATATAAGAACTTTTAAAATCTGTCACATGACCGTTTGCCACCAATACCAAGTTTGTTCCCCCACTAATAATAGATCTCAAGTTTTAACCCTATAATCCCTGTTAACTATTTTGTGTATAAATACGTCAAAATGTGACCATTCAAGCCTAAGTAGCTACATAAATACATTTATAAAATTAGTAAAAACAAATAAAATGACAAAATTAAACAAGTTGTATGTTATATAATCAACTGTATTCATCTTGGCATCCAAGGATATTCAGAAATATGACCTATTGTTTGTTTCTTTCCAAGATTCCAATTTGGGAAACCCAGTTTCAAAGCAGACTATTGCTAACTAGAGTTAAAAACCCATTTATTTTTGCTATACTGCACATGGTAAATTCTTACTCTCACCAGTGAAGACTCATTCTACTAGAGCAGTGGTATTATCTAGACCCTTTTACAAGGGAATTGACTCTAGAACAAATTTAGAAACAGCTAACTAGTCTTCTTTTCATACTTTCACTAAACCTTACAGAGTGGAAGCCTTTTCTAAAACTAAAGCTATCTATGCAAGGTCAGTTCTCTCTGGATAACTAGACAATTCTCTATCTCGCTTCTGTCCACCCTTCACACCTCTTAAGCTTTCAGCATCACCCAACAGTTTGGAATATTGCACTAGTTATCTAAAGGACACAGTACAGTTGTGTAAGAACATACCATAACAATGGATGTCCTATTGATCACTGCTGCAGTATTCCTTCCCTCCTACCTTCCTCTTTTTTCTGATTCTTCTCCCTTTTCTCTTCATGCACCAAGGAGAATCACTGTCTTTCTGTCTATACTCACTTAGCTGACTAGTTTAAGTTGTCTCTCAGGCCTTGTCATGCTCACTGGTTTGGAGATGGCCTGTGGATTTACTCGCAAACATCCACTTATGTTCCCTTACACCCACAGGCTTAGCTCATACACTGGACATATTGCTCTATGTAAGGTTTTGGCTTGGGTACCTCTTCCGGATGTCCAGGTTATTTGGTGAGATAACCCAACAGTTTAGAATACTGCAACAGTGATCAGTAGGACATCTGTTTTTGGTAAGTTCTTACACAGTTGTATTTCAAAAGATTCAGAAGGACTCTTCCAGAATAATGCCTTTCTGTTGAAAATAGCCAAGGGCAATTACTGCAAGCTTCCTCACAGGATGAACTTACACAGGGCAGGGGTTGTCTGATATATCCCAGACTTCAGTTTCTTCAACTCACTGCCTGGATAATAGAATTTTAATGCCTTTTAGCCACCCACTTTCTGAGAAGTGCAGCAGGTATTAAGGGAGGCTTATTAACTTGCAGCTGGAGAGGCCACAAAAGTTCCTCACCAAAACGATAAAGGGTCTCAAACATCTGTCCTATGCTGCCTGACTGAAAGAACTCCAGCTCTATTCAGTCGCTTACCGCTTGCTCAGAGGTGACCTTTGCCTAACATACAAGGCCATGTCAAACCCAGATTTGATGAATATGCTTCACCTCAAAAAATCTAGATCTGTCAGAGTCACAAGGGCGGGAGACTTAAACCTCGACACGGCTATTAATAGGACGTGCTGGAGGGATAGATTCATCACCCAAAGACTCCCTATGCTGTGGAATAAAATCCCGGTATATGTGAGGCAGAGCACCTCGCTGGCCTTGTTCAAGAGAAATCTTGACCATTGGATGGGAGATCGCAGATATACCCCAGGGATTACCTCAGTGTCACTGCTCAACAGAGGCACAGCAAAATAATGGGTATAGTTCCCCATACTAAAGGGGTGGCTTAAGCCACAAAACTATGGGCTAGGCTTGTAAATGCCCTCGGGCAGATAGCCTAGTATGAACCTATGAACCTATGAACCTAAAATCAGATTTGGCATGGATGTGGAAAAGATATTCTAGTTAGTGCCAGAGTAAGAGCCAGGGCCTTTTTCATTTTTACATATCTATCTACCTAGATGACATGCATCTCTTTCTTTGGATCTTAATTTTTTACTGGAGAAACGTACACATTTTTCCTTTTGTACCTGCTTGAAAGACTGATTTGAAGTTCTTATACTGGCACCCTTGCACTACCAGGCTAGAACTCATACCACACTTTTTGGCCGTGTAACCTGGACTGGAACAACAAAGGTGGAGGTGTGTCCATATTCATTAAGGATATCCACACCTCCAGGCTAGTTGCTCAGCATAATACAGCCAAGGTTATCCATGTGCAACTAACTCGGGCAAAACTGCAATCCAAATTGTAGCTTGCTACAGATCACGCACCATGCCCCAGGATTCCCACTCCTCTTTTCTTGATGTACTGGAAAATATTAGGGTTCAACCAAACACCCTAATAATGGGTGATTTCAACTACCCCACCATTAACTGGGAAAACTACTCATGTACCAACTCCTTCTCTCAACGCTTTCTGGAATTCATAAACTACAATGCCCTGGATCAACTTATCCACACCCCCACCAGGGGCAACAATATTCTAGATCTAGTCATTACTAACAAGAGTGACCGGTGTTCTACACCTGAAGTCAATGCCTCATTGGTCCGATCCAACCATAAGCTAATTACCCCATGACACCCATGCAGATGGAAAACACAGTTACAACTACTGAATCCTACACAATTGCACTTTATAAGCACTTACATGAGTGCATGGATCGTGCTATCCCAAACAGAACCAAGATGCTATCCTCCAAAAAAAGGAAGCCAATCTGGTGGTCCTCTACCATAAACAAACTGTACAACAGAAGGAAAAAACTGTTGCAAAAGAGAGTAAATCCCCATGAGTGGAGGAGCTCCCTTGTCAGCCTCAGTAAGAAGCTGCAATCCCTGATAAAAATCCTCCAAAGCTAGTTACGAAAACAAAATCATCACTGATTATAAAGACAACCACAAAGCATTCTATAGTTATGTCAAGAATCTCAGTGGCAACACTCAGATCTGTTCTGAGTTACAGCACAATGGCACTAAATATACAGACCCAATTGATATTGCCAACATCCTGGCAGATAGGTTCAGTGCTAACTTTACCCCCCTGTCATCCCCTAAAGAGCCCATCTCTATACCAGAAAAATGCAAAGTTCATGTAATCCCGGGTGCACAGGTAAAAACCTCACTCTCCAAATCCAAGAACACAGCATCCATGAGACCAGACAACATCCCAAGCTATGTTCTACACTAACTACAGAACGAACTGGCACCCCACCTAAGTACCATGTTCAATCATAGCCTCACCTCAGGCTTTGTGCCTGCTGAATAGCGCACAGTGACGGTTATCTCACTCCACAAAGGGGAGTCACCATGGACCCCGGGAACTACTGCCCCATTAGCCTGATAAGCCTGGTCTGCAAGACCATGGAACGTATCATCATGGAACTTATAAACAAAGACATTGGTAATCTCCAAACTCTGGACCCCACCCAGTTCGGGTTTGTAAAAGGCAGATCATGTCTCCTAAACCTGATAGACTTCTTTGAAGCAGTCACCAAAGCCGTAGTCAAGGGTAAGGTGGTTCACACAACCTATCTAGATCTTGCCAAGGCTTTTGACACCATCCCCCACTCTGGAGTTATAGATAAACTCACTAAACTAGGTATAAATCCCTATGTCACAAGATGGGTTGCCAACTGGCTCACTGACAGAACCCACACTGTGAAAGTAGCAGACTCCAAATCCGACTTCAGACCAGTGACAAGTGGAGTACCACAGGGTTCAGTCCTGGGTCCTCTCCTGTTTGGTATCTACTTCTCTGAAGTACAGGCTAACACAGAAGGTCTTTGGCTAAGGAAGGTCGCAGATGACTGCAAACTAGGAGCCATAATCAAAACTCCTAACGATGTGGACATCCTACAAAAGGGCCTCACTGAGACAGATGCCTGGTGTCAAAGCCATGGCCTCAAGCTCAATGCCAAAAAGTGCACTGTCATCCCCTTTGGTAAAAACTTAGTACCCATGAACTACAACATAGGCGGTAGTATACTTAACACCGAAAGTGTGATAAGAGACCTTGGGACACAGGTGGACAGTAGTCTCTACTTTGATAATCACATCGCCACAGTAGTCAGGAAATCCTTTTACGTGGCACACCTCATCACAAGAGGTTTCTCATCCAGAAAAAAAAGAGGTCATTGTTCCCCTCTACTCATCACTCATTAGACCCATTATAGAGTACAACGCCCCTTTTGGTATGTACCTCACAAGACATCTACAACAACTGGAAAGGCCACAGAAATACCTCACAAAGAGAATTACTGGCCTCAAACAGATGCCCTACACAGACCGTCTCAAAAAACTCCAGCTTTACTCCATCACATGTCGCCTACTCAGAGGTGATCTCTGCCTAACATACAAAGCTATGTCAAACCCAGAGCTGTTGGACATGCTCCACTTAAAGAAATCCCAATCCCTCCGAGCTACACGCTCTAGGGACCTAAACCTTGTCACCACAATAAACAGAACATGCTGGAGGGATAGATTCCTGTCCCAGAGACTTCCCATACTCTGGAATAAACTACCTAGCTATATCAAACAAAGCTCCTCATTAGCAATCTTCAAGAAAAATCTTGATGATTGGATGGGAAATAGGAAATTCACCCCGGGGATCACCTCTGTGGCTCTGCTCGACAGTGGCACAGGAAAATAATTTTCTTGGGTGGCAAAAGCCAGAGTACCTTTGTGGCTGGGCTTGTATAGGCCCCAGAGCCGATAGCCTAGTACCTACCTATGAACCTATGAACCTAAAACAGTATTACTCATTGCACTGACTTCTGCAAGAACAGAATCTGAGACTTAAGCTCCTATGGTGAATTGACCTTATCTAATATTTCACAAGAATTGGGCAACTTTGAAAACAAATCTTTCATTTATGCATAAAGTGATTTCACTGTTTACTTTGAGCTTGTCCGTATGTCTCTCTGTTTTCTATGCAAAACCAAAAAAGGGGAGAAAGAATTTTACACACATAGGATGTCCACAATCAATTCAGATACTATGATGACAGGACAAACATCTTCAGGAATTCTGATCAACTGTTTATTTCCTGTGAAGGTAAGAAAAAGGGACAATCAAAATAATTTCTAAATTTGTTGTGAAATGCTAATGCTGTTTCTTTTTGTCACTCCCACCATAACTTGACACTTTCAGGCAAGGTCAAGGCCCACTCTTTTTGGAAAGTAGTGGACACTAAAAATCTACCAGTGGGAGCAACATGGTTATTACGCACACTTCCACCAAGCACTAAAATTATACTGTTTCTCTAAGTCCAGAGCAAGCTTTGCTATTGTAAGGGCTCTTGGACTATAATCCTTCTTCCTCCTCCCATTTTTTTGTATTCGACCCATATAGCTTAGGCTTCTGCGACAATGATTTAATGATGAACATAGTATATTTGTGTAAATAAACATACCTTAATGGTAGATGCTTGAATAGGTCACTGTTGCAGTAAGAAGACCTTTCTTCTTTTATTGTATATTTTCCCTTTTCCTTGCTCTCCTAGTGCATACTTAGCTGGTAGGGCTCTTGCATCCCTTACTCTGAGACAGGAAGACTCCGAAGGTTTGGTTGCCTACCACTGATTTTATACCACTATACTCATGCTGTTCAGTGGTTCAGGTGCATAGAAAGTGCCCTTAAGCTTTGGAAGCCGGCCAGTTGTCATAATCTTGACAAGATATAACCCATGTTGCTTAGGCTACTGCAAGAGTGATCTATTCAAACATTTACTGTTACAGTACATTTACTTATACAACTGTACTTTCCTTTACAGATGGATTCCAGTTTGAGACTATCTTCTTTATCCCCCTCCTTTCACCTCTCACCCACCTTTGCCTATTCCTGGTTTCTCAATTAAACAAGCTATCTTTTTCCATCCCTGTATGGAGAGTGATAATGCCAGACCAATAGGTCCTCATCACCACACAGAAAGGAGTCAAACTTGGCTTTATTCTCTGGCCCTTTTGAACATTCTGCAAGTGCCCTCAAACCTACAACACTTAATTTTTCATATACTGAAGGAACTCTTCCATCAGGAAACTAAAGAATCAGTTCTCACTGCCGGGAGAAAAAAAAGCAGTTTTAACTCAAGAATTTTCTTGGTTTTGAGAAAGGGGGGCACTTGAAGGCCTTTACTGGATCAGTCTTCAGCGCATTTGTAAGGGTTTCAAAGTTCAAAATGATGTCTCTTCAAATCTTGCTCTCTCTGATTCTTCCTCACCCTTTTCAGGTTACACTTGACATCAAATGTGCATATATACATATTCTCATCCATCCAGATCACAAAAAAATACTTAAAAATTGTATCATAATTTCACTTTAAATTTTCTGCTTCATCCTTTGCCTTCGTGTAACCCTAAGGGTAGTCATCAAATGCCTAGACCCAGTCATTGTCTTCTGCGGGCTCCAGGCTATTCATATTTATCCCTGTCTAGACTATCTTCTCCAAGCTTCTTCAGGTAAAAAAAAATATCCTAGTCCTTGAAGTCACTATGTACCTTTTTGCCTAGATTTTACAATACATCTGAAAACGCCTGTTCCTTCTGTCATCTCAAGATCTAATCTTTCTAGGCTGCTGTCTCAACACTATCTCTGTGATGGGATTTCTTCTACAGGACTAGATGCAGTTTTTCTTTGCTTATTTCCAGTCTCTCCTCCAAGAATTGACTTTAACAAGAGAAATACTGAGGGCCCTGGGGTATAGGGCTTCAAAAATCCACAATTTAATGCAGAAATCATAACATTACTTTTCAAGATCAACAAAAGGAAAACACTCTGCTTCTCAGATATTTTTATTTAACCAGGTAATACCATTACAACCGTAGACAATTTTCTCCACTGGATAACACACCATGTGCAATACAAAACAATAATACTAGAAGACCTTAATACAAACTGTAAGCTTATAACTAGTAACACTCCAGATGAGTCTAGAAACCTATATGGATTTAAACAATCACATATGCCACTAGAGTTCACAAAAGATCAGGTAGTGCAATCAATCTTAGACTGGGCACTTAACAAGAAACCCACTAAAATAAAAATAGCAAGATTCCTTCCACGCAGCTTAAATTACAATTTCCAAACTCATGCAGTCAGAACTCTTAACTCCAAGCAGACAAATCATTTATAACCAAGTCAGCAACACAGAAAACCTTGACAAAGAGGCCTTCATCCTAACACTACAGCAATATAATTGGAAAATATTAAAGACCGTTCCCCTACATGCTACTGCTGTTTCACAATTCAATGATATTTTCCAAAACTTTGAAATATTCTTGCCCCAGTGTGTAATAAAAGGGTCAAATCCAATCTTGTGCCATGGCTTAAAAATGAATTAAAGAAATGGATATTAAAATGGGATAAATCCTGGAAAAAATGGCACAAAAATAGAACTCAAAATAAATACCAACTGGTTAGATATCTTAGAAATCTTACAAATACCAAATTAAAAAGGATAAACAAAGCTACGATAACAACCTACAATACAAACATCAAAACAATCCTAAATTGTTCTGGTCATCCTTAAACAAACTATTGCATGCAGGTCAGAGTATCACCCCATCTATCTCAACTACTAACAGTACTGATACAATTCCCACACAATTTAATTACTACTTTATACAGATTATACAATCTCTACAAAATAACAACATGTAGGCCCTCTCTCACATCCTTTATCCAATATTAACCACCCACATACCTTCAACTTCAGCCCTGTACCTATTTGCACCATCAGGAAACCACTAACCATGCTAAAACCAACCTCTGTTGCAGCGGATTACCTCTCTTGTGAATACTTATACCTGCTGATGCCATAGCTCTTCCTATTTTCATATATATATATATATATATATATATATATATATATATAAAGGTCCGTATCTGAAAAATATGTCCAGTCCATCTGGAAAAAATCCTACATCATACCAGTACATTACAGACATCAGAAACTATACACCTATTGCTATTCTCTCCATTCTGTCAAAAATCCTTGAAATGTGTATTCACACACAACGTCTGCATCATTTAAACCTAAATAACCTGCCTCTACACAAACTGACACTGTTCCTAAGGCCACCACTCATCTGTCTCCACTGTAGGTCACCCCAAAGGGTAGATAACATTAGGTTACGTAATGCAACCTCCTTGACACTACTGATGTGGCATGATGGGTCCACCTTCTCAGAGGTAGCCTACGTGGTGGTCATCCACATGGCACAACAAGGCAGTCATGGTCATACAGTTCCACATCATCATTGCCAACATGTGTCAATGGTAGTGCCATTCCATCATGTTTTGGCTGAGGCTATACATGGTCTGTATCATTCACACATGCAGATCCACAAACCCTATGACTTCCATTCCCATACAGCACCACTCACTATGTCCCCTGTTACCAGTACCATGCAAGCACCCATAACATCTGGCCAACTGCTTACTAAAGAATCTCCACCCATTCAGTGCACAATATGTCCAGTTCCTTCAGTCACCAAGTAGAATAACACAATGACTTCCACATGGTCAGTCCATCCCCACTTCCACATTTGTAGCCCTTGCTGATCCTAGTCATTGTGCTCTACCCTACCTTTGCAAATGATGATAACTGTACCCTACCCACCCAACTGAGCTACCTGGTTTTGGTATGTCTGATGCACAGTGTGGCGAGTCAGTGTACTGTACTGCACAACCAGGGTGTAGTATTTTATGTCATTTCATTATCAGTGCTGAGGCATGCTGCACCTTCCTCAGCCTTATGTGGGCTTCTACTTGCAGCCAGTTCATCCAATGGCTCCTCAATTAGCACCTCTTGACTGGGGTCTCAAGTCTGCCTGTTCCTCTGACAGTGATGCTTTGTTCAAACCATCTGCATATTTACCAGCATGACTGTGTAGTATTGTACAGACAGGAAATATCTTGTTGCAGGTCTCTGTCTTCAATAACCCAAACACACTTGACAACAGTTTGAGTCTGTAATAGTGCAGAGATGTATCTCATTTTAGCCATATACTGTGGGTTTCCTTATCAGTGTCATAAGCCATGGTTCCAGGGCTTATCTGACATTGCCAGTAGGATGTTCCTATGGGAAACCATCCCACATACATCACTAGTATAGGTCAAATGTGTGCCAGATATGGGAATTGCCTAGATGGTGCACAGACACACTGTAAATAACACCCTGTGTGCCTGGCTCCATGGCACAGTGATGGAGCCCTTATTGTGACCCATGTAACCAAAGTTCAAATAGTGGTGCCAGCACTAGAGAAGCCAAGCAGGTAGAGAGAGGAGGGGAAGTATGTGGATAACTCACCTCTCTCAGGTGAAGGGAAAAGCTGCAGATGCTCAGGGAACACAAGGGGAAGTGTGATCTTTGAGGAATCCCACTTTCTGTGCTAGAAGAGAGGAAGAGGGATGCTTACCTGCAACATCCCTTGTTGAAGTGATGGATGACCAGTGCAGACAGTCCATTGTATGGCACTCACCATGCTAATTGTTTCTGAATCCAGCCATAGTCAAGACAGTCAAGACAAGAGGTGTCAAACATGATGTTTACTTTTCAGATCTTTCACTGCCCAATAGTCAGTGCAAAATGACAGTCTATACCCTATAGCATTTACACCCTTTTTAAGATATACTAAAATGTTACTAGTAAGTGTGGCACTCATCCATTATTATAGACCCTACTCTGCTGAATCTACCTTGGGTTACCATTTTTATTCATATGTATTCACTGTTTCCAGTACCACCTCTGCTGCCTATTTTACCTACTCATTGTAGCTTTTTTTCTTACTTCATATGAATCTACTGAAGGAACTCACTTCCCATGAACCAATGTAAAAAAAAAATACATTTTTTTGTTTTTTTTGGAATGTAGTTATTTTCACAAAAGTTTTTATAGCTATGTTAAGTATAAATCTTTTCATTAACTTTTTTCTGGAGTTACTAATGTAAATTTGAAAACATGTTTTGTTCTGTGTGTAATCACTCTGTTATGATTCTATAATCTCTTGGAGCTTTTCTCTCCAGACCTCCGCTGAAAATGGACATATATCCAGATGGACTTTCCCGGTCAACAAATGTAAAATAAATAAATATGAGTGTAAAATGCTGCACCAATCTTTGCAATACCCCTAGTACATGCACTACTGAGTGGTAATACTTTTTTACTGGCATTTGTGGATCTGCTTTGCTAAACCAAATATAGTGAACTACATTGCATATTTAAAATTGCATGTAGAACCACTACACTTCATCAGACATCAGATGTCTGATGAAGCATAGTAGTTCTACGTGAAAGCGCTCACATTTTTCATATTTATTCATTAATAAAAACATATGGATATTACCTTCTCTGTTTGTTGCCCTCTGGTTTGTTTTGTTTGAATTTAGTCTATGGTACTTGGCAGATTACTTAATTCAGAGCAGTCAATTTGTTTCTTTTGGATAATAGAAAATACATTGAAAATCATGAGATGAAAAGTGGAACTACTTGCAGAATAAAATGGGAAGCATCAGGCATAAATGATGGCAAGAATTATATTTTTATATCTGTGCATCAGGGGAATGGTATCTTAGAAACTATGAGACACATTTAATGGTTGTAGTCTTATTTTATAAAAATAGCAATTTAGGGACGGATTAATTAAAAAAACAGATTTAATGACTTCCTTATCTTTAAGGTAAGAGTATCAGCAATGAATCTTCAGTTGACACAGGGGATTAAGGCTGTGAGCTGCAGTTCCTCTGTTAAAGGGCTTGATTCCTTCAGTTCTCATTTGCTTCCTGTGCAACCCTGAGCAAGTCACTTAGGGACCATGTGTCCAGTGGGGCTACCTGCTGAACAAATGAGAATTATTAGAACACAACAAGATTTTGTTAGAATTCTCAATTGGAAATAGATATTTTAATGCTTAGTATTATATGTTTACATTTATAACGGTTTTCACAATATGCACAGTATGCTTATATGATTTTCAGGTTTACTGTTATTTGAATGAAGAGTACCTGACTGAAAATCAGTCAAGTGGGGTTTCAGTCAATTAGTCTTCAGTCAAATCCTTTCAAACATTTCATTTTCAGTGAAGTACTTTTCAATCAAATGATAGGAAACCAAGTTTCACAATATGCACATTATGTGTATACAGTTTTTACAATATGCACATTATGTGTATACAATTTTCACAATATGCACAGCATGTGCATATGACCAAGCAGGTTTTGCAGCACAGCATTACAGCTAACAATATTCAAGTATCAGCTTGTAAAGTGGATTAACATGTACATTGCGACATTTTGGTCAAAAGGAGCCATGTTGTTACCTGAGAAATAACAGTGAAAGATATTTAATGCAAATCAGGTTTCAAGAATGTGAGTTATTTAACAATCAATGATCATGGAATGTGGGAAATAAAGGATACTTACAGGGTATTTCACTTAGAGAAACAATAGCTACACAATTCATGATTTTAATACTTCTTTGCGCAAGAGGGAAAATGTAAGCTGTAGATTGGCTTGTATATGTGAAAGTATGTAGGGTAAATGCAGAAATGGCTGTTAAATGCAGTGGGATTCATGGAGGTTTAAACCTTACCTTTGTGATACAAAGTTATACAGGAATTTCCAAATTTACCACAGGTAAAAGAGGGTTGTGTTTATTCTCATTGAAAAAGGAAAATATGGACCCCCAGACTCAGCAAGCAGCCATGCAGGAATAAGTTCTTCCTGCACCTCAGGGACCGTTCCTGTTCAGCATGGCAGCGCGCCATGCATATGTATGAAGGTGCACTGCCATGCTCTAAAACAGACACGGTTCCGTGTACGAGCACAGGGGGTGTGTCTGACAGCAGAGCTCTCACAATGCCCCCTGCACTCCAGAATTGCCTTTCAGCAATTTAAAACAAGCGAGAGCGCTCGTAAAGCCATAAGGGACAATCGTCCTTACTAAGGCAAAAGTTGATAGAATAAAACATTTAGCATAAGCACATAGCGCACACCTCCCAACCTGTCAGAGTAAGAAATGTGGACAAAGCAAAAAGGGACAATCATCCCACAAAGGAGAAAGTTGATAGAATAACAGGTTCAGCATTAGCAGGGATATTCTGAAGGGTACAAATAAAAAACACAACAAATAATTTTTTTAAACATGCAATAATGTTTAAACACAGCTGTGCAGGTGTGCTCGTTGCTTAGCTACGCTTAGTCCAGTTTAAACAGCATAAGAAGTTAAATACCGAGAGACATCCAATATCAGCCATACTGCAATAGTGTAGTGGTTAGAGTGTATGATTTGCAAGCAACCATTCCTGGTTTGACCCTCACTGTTACCAATTTGCATTTTACATGTGAAAGCAGCACATAAACTTTTTTTTTATAATTAACTACTAAATAACATATATTTGTTAACCAGAGTACTGTAGTAGGTCCAAATGTGAGGTGACAGTTTAATACAGTTGTGAAACCCCCATATAAACACAAGTGCTCCAGACAGTATAGTCACACATGAATAAAAGTAATGAAAGCACATTGGGGGATGTCAGGACAGTAAACACATTTATAATATGTAATGAATGATGAATCAATCCCATACAGCAAATAGTCTATAAAATAAAAAAAATAAGCAGTGCTAAGCATTGCACAGCTCTGCTTACCAGGTGTAAGCATTGTGTTAATATGACTGCTAAGCAATGAGTAGCCCAGCTAAGTGGATTTGCCCATTGGTAAGCAGTGCTGAACCTGTCCCTTTAAGCACTGCCAACCTTAGCTAAGCAGGTTTGCTCGTAGCTTAGCTTAGCTCAGCATATTCAAAACCATCCAATTGCGGCAAAGGGTGGGAAATCAGCCATATTTAAACCCTGCAGGCGGGAACAGATCATAACGGGTTGCAGCTTCCCACTGTAGGCAGTATGGCAGATGTTGGCGAGGACATGCACTTCCGGGCGCAGCACTGGGGCATACAGGAGTCCAAGGTCATGGTAGGATTACTGGTAAATAACCATCATGAGAGACTGCTGCAGGACTAGTACCAGGGCTCCCAATATAAAGCGGAAGCCTGGGACCGTCTCGGCCATGATCTCACCAGTGCCATTGGTATCCCTCGGACTGGTGAACAAGTCTGGCACCACCATGCCGACTTGAAGCAGAGGAAGAGGGTGTTCTTGGATGAGTGGGTCCAAGAAGCAAGGCAGAGGGGTGATGTCCCAGCAGTGTGTAAGTATTCATATCAGTAACTGTTTACCAAAGTCCAGCCTGTGTATGTGATGGATAGGTATGGTGAAATATTTTTCTGTTCTCTTTACAGCTGCAGCTGAGCAGGCTGTGAATCAAGAAGCCCATGCCAGTAGGCTGCAAAGGTTGCATTGCAAGGCTGGTGAGTAACAATCCTGCTTGTAGTAGTCATACCAAATAAATATAAAATAGTAGAAAGTGACCTGGCAGTATAAAAATGGTGTATGTGTTGTACTGAATAAACCTGATAATATAACAGTAATAGTCCTATATAGGTGATATTTCAGTAAAACTATAACTGCCTGGCAATAAATTTCTAAATCCTGGACTGGTTGTGTTTACTCTGGTACTGTATGGCATTTAGTGTTGCAGTCTCTGAATAGTAATGTTGTGTTAACCACTGTTACCCACACTGTGCTACATAAAAAATATGTCTAGGAATGCCTGTATAAGACTGTTGTAAGTACAAGGTCCAATTGTACAACCAAGAGAGACTTAGACAGAAAACACGGAAGGAACAGTTAGCCGTTTCTAAATAGCTCACTCTAATGAAACTCAAATTGTTGTATTTTTAGCACACACAGCCAAGGTTCGAATCCTGGGAGTGGTAGTAAGCTGTATGCATAATCATACCTCTCAACTGTACAGATTTTTGCAGAATGTCCAGATAATTGGCTCATATTTTTGGCCTGTTTCTCTAGTTCCCTGGCAAATCACTGGGATGATCTCAGAACTGTAGTCACTAAATAATGACATAGATTTGATTTTCAAACCTCAGATCCTTCAGAAAATGTATATTAAAACAAATCCTGTTACTCTAGCAACTCTACAAGTTTATAAGAGCAATATTCAAAATATGCCCCTATTTGTACCCCCATGTTATTAAACTTTGTCCAGAGTGTGTGCATTAAGAGATTGAGAGGTGTGTTAATATTAACTAGGAATCTGGGAATATGTGTAGAAACAGTCAGGTACTGTTAACAAACATTCCCCCCATAGGTCTTTCAGATAAGAAAACTGTAACTGCCTGGCAATAAAGTTTTAAACCCTGGACTGGTAGTGTTTACTCTGGTATTGTATGGCCTGACATGTAGCATTCACCAACATCTGATATCAGAATAGTGCTATTGTGTCAACCACTGTCATACATGACATACATTTGAGTGTCAGACTTCAAATCCTTCAGAAAACATATATTATAACAAATCTTGTTACTCTAGCAACTGTCTAAAAGTTAATAAGAGCAATATTCAAAATATGTCCCTATTTGTACCCCCATGTTGACATGCGTTGTTCAGATGTAGTGCGTTAAGAGACTGAGAGGTATGTGTATAATTACAACTAGGAATCTGGGAATATGTGTAGAAACAGTCAGGTAGTGTTAGCAAACATTCCCTCCACAGGTCTACCAGGTAAGAGAAGGAGAATTTAGCTATAAGACAGTTGACGTATACACTGTGTACAAACATACCACTGCCCAAACCAAGGCCATAGGGTATTGTAATAATACATGTAGAGCAATGATTAGAGCAATGATCATTAAGTTGTGAGTACTACAAGGATATATAAGTTGTTAATTGACATCTCTCTCTCTCCCCCAACCATATCTGTAACAATAATCTAAATACACAAATCAATGAGTATGTTTACACCAAACCTACTTTTGGGACATATGTCCTATTGTGCAACAAATATTGAAATGTGTTTCTATTAATGTTCCATGTTGAAATACGATCACTGGTGGCCTGTTGTATCACTGTAACTGGCATACTGTTGTAATGGCCACTGTGGATCCATATATGTATGTGCTCTGTTTGCTATGCAATTGTTCCAAATCTGTTGTTTTGGGTTAATGGGAATATCTATGCATGCTGTTATAAATAATCCTGGATTGTGTTGACTATTACTAACCCACATATGTTCTAAAACTGCAACACCATAGTACATTTGGGAAGGCCGGTCCCACTATCCCACCTCATCTGGCCGTGGCACCGGGCCCCAGGACATCTGGGACCTCCTCGTCTGCAAGTCCTGCACCACATTCGGATGGAACCACATCAGGGGATGGGGCTCATCCTCTCCCGGGAGTGGGCATGGACAGGATACTGTCACCTGAAGTCAGGTCTGGGGATTGGTGCATAGTGAGCTCCGAAGGGAGTTTGGAGGTCTAGTATGCCATCTTGAGGGCCATGTAGTACAATTAGAGAGTCAGCCTGCCCCTCCTGCTCAGCCCCCAGCACAGCTACCTTTGGGGCCAGGAAGGTGCAGTGGTGACTACGCATGGGTGGGTACTGCCCCTGTATGCTGTCTTGTCTGTCTTCCTACACACCCTACCTCCGAAAATATACCTACTATCCTTCCCCAACATTCCACTCTCACCTTAAAAAAGAAAAAAGGCAATCTCTTCTTCTTCTTTCGGCTGCTCCCATTAGGGGTTGCCACAGCAGATCAACTGTTTCCATTTCTTCCTGTCCTCTGCATCTTGCTCTGTCACACCAACCACCTGCAAGTCCTCTCTCACCACATCCATAAACCTTATCTTAGGCCTTTGTCTTCTCCTGTTACCTGGCAGCTTCATCCTTAGCATCTTTTTCCCAATATACTCTGCATCCCTCCTCAGCACATGTCCAAACCAATGTAATCTTGCCTCTCTGGCTGTGTCTCCAAACCTTCCAACCTGGGCTGACCCTCTAATATACTTATTCCTAATCCTGTCCATCCCCATCACACCCAGTGCAAATCTTAACATCTTCAACTCTGCCATGACAAGCTCTGACTCCTGCCTTTTTGTCAGTGCCACTGTCTCCAACCCATATAACATAGCTGGTCCCCAAAAAAATTTTTTCCCCATACATAGCTGTCCATTTCACACACATGTCCACTGGACACATATAATCATGTCTAATTGGCTTCACAACACATTATTGTTGTCATCACCCCTTTCTCAGGGGTTTGAGTGTCCAAATATACCTCCAAATTCAGTATATATGCATAGCTGTTGCTGTAGAAGAAATGGACAGCTATGGGACTTCCCTATACCCATCCTGCACATCCCTAGCTACTTTTCCTATTGTATTTCCCTCTTTGTGCCTCCTTTTTCACCACCTTCCTAGCACCCCTTTTTTCTTTTCTTTTAAAGAAATTAAGGTAGTCGTAAGAGGGAGTAAGCACTTTTAAGCAGTAGTAAATGGGATTAAGCCTGTTTGCATGGTGCTAAGCAATGCCTACACAGATTAAGCACTTTTCAGGCTAACTGTCTGTAAGTATATTTAACCGGAAGTTAGTATTGATTAGCACAGCCCAAACCCACAAAAACCTGCTTACAACTGCTTAAAAGTGCCTTAATCACTCTATATCCAACAGCCCGTGTTCTGCCCAGCAACAAAATAATCAGGCCTTGCAAGTCTCGAACCCTGCACACCATAGCCACAGCAAGTTACCACTAAGCTATTTGAGCTGTAGATATATAAATATGTATATATATATATATATATATATATATATATATATATATATATATATATATATGTGTATATATATATATATATATATATATATATATAAAGATAAAGATAAATCCCAGGAGCAAGACAATGAAGGGCATAGAAATAATAATAATTATAGAAATAATAATTTTTTTGCGTTTGACAAACCTCGAGTTTCGTGGATTCATTCAGTACGTGGATTTATTCAGTACGAGAGACATTCAAAGGAACTGGCATTATTATTTCTATGCCCTTCATTGTCTTGCTCCTGGGATTTATCTTTATCTTTAGTGTTACTTTGTTGTGTTCTTTACCAGGAGCATTAACCCCGCTTGGATTGATTTTTCTGAATATATATATATATATATATATATATATATATGTACACATATATATATATATATATATATATATATATATATATATATATAGTGCATTCAGACATTGGATCTACACTCTGAACCTCTCACTGCAAAACATCTGACCGAAAGCATTGTAAAATGGGGTGAAGGGGCCCAAAATAGGGATCTCTTGTTATTATTGCCATTATCCCTTCCTCCACAGCTAAACTGTTCTGGCTTGCAACAAAATAACCAGCACTTGCAAGTCTTGAACCCAGTACCCTGCACAACATAGCCACAAGTTACCACTAAGCCATCTCAGCTGTAAGATGTTGGGATGATTTTTCTAATATATCATGCAGAACAGTCAGTGTACCATAGGGAATGCACAATGTGAAAGCACTAAACATTCTAATGATACATATATATACACACACACACACACACACACACATATACAGTTACATATATATATATATATATATATATATATATATATATATATATATACATGCATGTGTGTGTGTGTGTGTATATATATATATATATATATATATATATATATATATATATATATATATATATACACATACACACACACACACACACACACACACACAGACACACACACACACACATGCATATATAAATACTTATATATATATATATATATATATATATATATATATATATGTATGTATATATACATATAGAGAGAGTATATATAGAGGGTGCATAGCATATCCCTTACGTCACAAGATGGATCGCAAACTGGCTCTCAGACAGATCCCATAAAGTAAGAGTAGTGGGATCTATGTCTGAATCCAGACCAGTAACAAGTGGTGTGCCTCATGGCTCTGTCCTGGGGCCCTTCCTATTTGGCATATACTTCTCAGAAGTACAGGCAAGCACAGAAGGGCTGTGGCTGACTAAGTTTGCGGATGACTACAAACCGGGTGCTATAATAGAGTCTCCGGCCGACATGGAGATCCTCCAGAAGGGCCTAAATGAGACTGATGCATGCTCTAGGGATATAAACCTCAACACAACAATGAATAGAACATGCTGGAGGGATAGATTCCCTTCGCAGAGACTTCCCTTACTATGGAACAGGGTCCCGATCTACATAAGACAGAACCCCTCACTATCACTCTTCAAGAGGAACCTTGATGAGTGGATGGGTAACAGAAAGTTCACACCGGGGATTGCACCAACAGCACTACTAGATAGGGGCCAAGGGTACTAGCTGCTAGTACAAGGATCTAGGGAACTACTAAAGGGGCAGTGAATACCACAAAAAGTGGCTGGGCTAATATATGCCTTTGGGCAGATAGCCAAGTACCAACCTATGAACCTATATCAATGTTTATTTGTGTACTATTTCAGTTGTTTATGCTATTTCTTATAGCATTTATGTGTTTGAAATACATAACTGATTAATCTAACTCTCAAAGAAAACATATGATGCAGTAATCTGCAAAACATAACATACTTTGCTGTCTAGGCTAAAGCCTTCAAGTAGTACAACAGTGAAAAACACACTTACCTTGAAGATAAGAATCAATCAACACTAAATTACAGATGTAGTTCAACAGCCTCCAATTACACTCTGTACTCTACCCCCTAGGGGGAAAAGTATCAGTTGTCACAATGTAAATGTATCCGTTACATAACAATGCTTAACTTGAAATGTCACTATCACACTGACAAACAGAACTGTGTGCAATACAGTAAGCTCTAGCCCACCACTGTTCCCATGGTGAAACATATGAAAATGTACAGCCATATACCTTAATGTTTCTTATTACTGATATTCCTCACATGTTGTAACAACCTAGGTTAAAAACATTTAATCCCCCTCCCCATAAAATGTCTTACAAGGACATATAACAGTGTTCTTCATACCTTGACCTCCAGACTGTACAGGGTCACACATGTTTTGTCCAGCTGCAGCCCTCATATATAAGGACCCTACCCCACAACTTGTGAGAGAGTCCACAACATCACTGGAATGATAGCAGGAATGTCAGCACTAAATAATGATAGATCATTACCTATCAACCTCTTACTGCATGACATCTGGACAAAGCATGATATATAGGTTGAAGACAAGGACTGAAACACATATTTGAAATATTGCTGTTATACACTGTGAAAGTTGCTGGTGTTACAGGATTGGTTGCAACATACCCTTACTCAGGAATATGAAGTGAGAAACGCAAATGAATGTTGGCATGTACTGATAGCAATCAATGGAGAGAATGCCACTGATATGTCAGGGACAAGACCTGTAAGTGGAACAAACAAAACATAACAGCCAATCCTCTGGCCATCATGTGGATACGCCCACAGTTGAGAGCTATGCTGACAGATTGTATTCCATGCAAAACTAGCATATACACACAAACCCTGTAAAACTAGCAGTATTCAATGCATATAACAGAAATACTCACACACTGTCCCTAGGTCTGGAACCTTATACAAACATGTATTTGGACTTTGTCCAGAAGTCCTGTTGTAAGAGGTATAGCTACCTGCAGTCTGTAACACTGCTTCCCACACACAGGAAGGATACTTCCATACAGGAAAGTTAAAGGGACAATGCCCACATGATGTAGTTATTTATAGCAGTGGGTTGCTATGACATTGGCTATTGGAAGACCTACACAGCTGCCTGCATGCAATTAGCAAGTCAGGAACAGCAATTGGTGCAGAGGCCATCACCTGAACATGAGTATCACCTACAAATGCCATACTTCAACCTACTCAAACAAGCTAAATCCCAGTAGTGGAGAGAGAGGAAGACACACAAACACACACACACACACACACACACACACACACACGCCAAAAAAAATCATAAACAAAACCTTGAATTACAGAACAGGAAGACAGGAAGACATCCTGTATACAGAAGGAACCTGAAGATAAGCCAGGTATGTGAAACATGTAAGCATGTAATTGAATGTAGTAATTGGTCTGTAAAAATGGGAAAGATTATTATAAAAGATGTATATATGCCATCAATACTTGCTGGAAGATGACCTGTTGAACAAATGCTATGGACATAGCATCTGGCTCTGTCTGCAGTGGGCCATACATGTCAACTGTGCTGATCTGCACAGAATGTCAAGATTTAGCCATCATAGTGTTTGTTCTGTTCCTCCAAACATCTATATTACTCTGGCAAATAGCTGAAGGTGGAAGTAATGAAGTTATGACAGACACATGAGTTTCAGACCCCACCAACTTCAGAACAGTCATGATAATGTGAAATGTATCATGCACAGACTTCATAGGTTTGTAATAGACATATCTATGATCTGTCCCTATATATCACCCCTAATGTTAGGCTTTGTCCACATGTGATGCTCTAAGAGGTGGATAGGTTGGGTCAAAGCTGAGGAGCCAGACACACCCTGGGAAAGGACATGTGGCAACCACTAGAGTGTCGGTCAAACAGTCATGTCTGTGCCACTGCTAGGCCAGTTAATGGGATGTTGCCCATATCCATATATTACCTGTGAATATGAGTATTCTACATGTTTGTATTGTAAATTTAGGATACCTATACAGTGCATGAGTATAGTAAAGCACTGTTGGAAAAGTGTTTGTTCAACTGCATGTGATATACTGAATTAATAACATTCAACTGTACAGTGTTCTTCTGGACAAAGTTCACAGTTGTGACAGATATCTGTAGTCATTTACACATACTTGTGTAATGGCAGCTATATTGCTACATTATCAAAAATGACTTCCCTGTTTTGTCTCCCAGTGAAGTGGACCAATGACCAGAAGTCCTGGTATAACAGGCTGAGACATATGATTGAGCTGCAAGACTGTAAATACAGTGTGCCATAATGACATAGAACACAAATGTGTACCAGGTATCCCCGAGCATGTGTATGTATGCGTATGTTCAGCTGAAAGGCACAAAAGTAATAACATGGGTCACAAGCAGTATGGAAAATAGGATGTGCATGTTGCACATGTGTGTAATATCACTGTCACTACATACAACAAAATAAAATGTGTACTGCTACTGATTGTTGCATTGCCATAACACTGATATGGGTACTAGAGTAGGCATGCTTATCACGTAGTAATCAGGGAAGTGTACAACTGTGTTATAACCCACTGTCTATGCCTACCACTAACAGCTATATCAACACCCATATACACTGGATATCAAAGTGTACACACCCCTGTTGGAATGACAGGTCTGTGTGCTGTATGCCAATGAGACCACAGGAAGTCATATCAAAACATTTCTCACCTCAAATGTGACCCATAACCTGTAAAATTCTATTTAAAAAGAAATAAAGCTGTTTCATGGAAGGTAAGCAACCATTGCCAAGTGAAGATGTGATATGAATACAAACCAAGACAAGTGGATGCTGTAATCATCTCAGCAGGTGTTTACACAACTTACCAGTGTAAGGGTGTGCACACACATTCATCTGGCTTACTATACTGAGTATTACTTCCCATATGTTGGAGGGACAGGTTCATAACCCAGGGACTGCCCATGCTATGGAATAGACTTCCCATAGATGTCAAGCAGAACACCTCACTGGCCCTCTTCAAGATAAATCTTGATTAGTTGATGGGAAATAGAAAATTCACCACAGGGATCACTCTAGTGGCTTTACTTGACAGAGGCACTGGGAACTAAGGTCGGGTGGCACAATGCCAGGGTAATCCCATGGGCTAGGCTTGTAAAGGCTCCAGGGCCATTATCCTAGTACACACCTATGAACCTATGAACCTATATGTGTCCACAGGACAGGTTGTTATGTTCCCTGTTGAACTGAGCAGGCTATAGGACACATCACAGGTGGGGATTGTGTTGACATGTGCTTTTGTGGGGTCATGTTCCAAATGCATTGTAACAGGGATGTGTATACTTCATATCCACTGTAGCTATATGGAATCAGCAGTACCTTACCTGTACAACCATCCTCCACCAACAATAGTGTAATCTCCCTTGGTTGACACCATCAAGAGACAAAGCACATAATAGGTTGCTATAGTGGCTGTACAGGGACACATAAGTGCAGACCACAACTTGGAAGCAAGTGCACCTCTATCTGAGCAAGCATGTAGGTTCACAGGTGACCTCCTGTAAGGCTGCCTATGACTAGAAATCAAACATATGCAAACTACCAATGCCAATTGCAAACATGTCTACACATATGTATGCAGTCTCAGTGCCAGTAACACAAGTCAACCTGTACTGGGGGTAAAGCACACTTCATACACACATGCCATGGATACAGGCAACCTGCATCAGTTAAGATAGGCAGGAACAGTGGCACCCTGTCCACAACAGTTGTATAGGGATATATGTACATCACCCACACTTCTGCCCACATCAGTGGTGAGCATGGACATAATGCCAACTGTTTGCAACAACAGCAAGTCTCCATGGGGCATGAGAACATCACAGTTAGCCTCCTACATGAACACAAGCATGTGATCACAGTTTCATCACACACTACAGTCAAACACACTCATGCCACCGTCCACATACCATCCACATGGAAGTTGGCCACTGTCATCCCTCTACACAGAAATGAATGGAGTGTAGTGGATTATGCTATTAAGTGTCCAACATTGGGGGAACTGGACAGGTCAGGGCCAGGAGTGTAATGCAAGATGTACAAGCCATGATAGCTTACAGTGTTATACAGTGTTATAGTCTGGATTATTTGCAAGTAATACCCACTGTTGATGTGCACGTGGACAACTGTATGAGGTCTTCTGACCCCTTTACTTGTTTATGTCTTCCAGGTACAATGTCCACAGAACACCTGTCCACATACACACCTCTAGAAAATGATGCAATAATCCAGTTCCTCATAGTCCATCATGCCATCCTCTTCAAGCACAGAGCCCAGGGCCTGCAGGAGAGGACTACCCTGTGGAACAAGCTCATCCACAGGGTAAACAATGTCAGCCTTAACTACCACAATTATGAGCAGGTGCGGCATCGCTGCACAGATCTGATTTGCCACACCCATCAGCGTGCCGCTGCAGTTAGGAGTGACCAGCTAGCCACAGGTGGAGGTCATGCCATCCAGCCCTCACTAACATATGCTGAGTTGCTCCTCGCTAGCCTTGGGGCACCCACCCACCTGCCAAGCCAGCAAGCTGAAGACAGCATTGTGGAGGTGGGTGCCACCCACACAATGGGTGAGGAGCATGTAGGTTAGCCCCAGGGCACATTAGTAGACCACTGTTACTTGTCCATTTTCATCTGTAAAGTATCTACATGCATATGTCAGATAAGATAGTCTGTTGCTGCAGTGTAGTAATGAACAGATGTGCATAATTTCTAGTACTGTGGGTTTGTACTTTTGATGTGCTGAAATGCTGCTTCCACCCTGTACCAATGCCACAGGTGTGGCTACTGACATTATGTCTCTCACACAACTATTTAGGTCCCTCTGGTATACAACTGGGGCAGGAGCCTGTAGCTGGTTCATAGGTTCATAGGCAGGTACTAGGCTATCGCCCTAGGGTCTATACAAGCCCAGCCAAAAAGGTACCCTGACTTTTGTCACCCAAGAAAATTATTTTCCTGTGCCACGGTCGAGCAGAGCCAAAGAAGTGATCCCCGGGGTGAATTTCCTATTTCCCATCCAATCATTAAGATTTTTCTTGACGAGTACTAATGAGGAGCTTTGTTTGATATAGATAGGTAGTTTATTCCAGAGTATGGGAAGTCTCTGGGACAGGAATATATCCCTCCGGCATGTTCTGTTTATTGTGGTGACAAGGTTTAGGTCTCTAGAGTGTGTAGCTCAGAGGGACTGGGACTTCTTTAAGTGGTGCATGTCCAACAGCTCTGGGTTTGACACAGGTTTGTATGTTAGGCAGAGACTACCTCTTGTAGACAATATGCGACGGAGTAAAGCTGGAGTTTTTTGAGACGGTCTGTGTAGGGCATCTGTTTGAGGCTGGTAATCCTCTTTGTGGGGTATTTCTGTGGCCTTTCCAGTTGTTGTAGATGTCTTGTGAGGTACATACCAAAAGGGGCATTGTACTCTAAAATGGGTGATGAGTAGAGGGGAACAATGACCTCTTTTTTTCTGGATGAGAAACCTTTTGTGATGAGGTGTGCCACGTAGAAGGATTTCCTGACTACTGTGGCGATGTGATTATCAAAGGAGAGACTACTGTCCACCTGTGTCCCAAGGTCTCTTATCACACTTTCGATGTTAAGTATACTACCGCATATGTTGTAGTTCATGGGTACAAGTTTTTACCAAAGGGGATGACAATGCACTCTTTGGTATTGAGCTTGAGGCCATGGCTTTGACACCAGGCATCTGTTTCAGTGAGGCCCATTTGTAGGATGTCCACATCGTTAAGAGTTTTGATTATGGCTCCTAGTTTGCAGTCATCTACGAACTTTGTTAGTCAAAGATCTTCTGTGTTAGCCTATACTTCAGAGAAGTAGATACCAAACAGAAGAGAACCCAGGACTGAACCCTGTGGTACTCCACTTGTCACTGGTCTGAAGTCGGATTTGGAGTCTGCTACTTTCACAGTGTGGGTTCTGTCAGTGAGCCAGTTGGCAACCCATCTTGTGACATAGAGATTTATACCTAGTTTGGTGAGTTCATCTATAATTCCAAAGTGGGAGATGGTGTCAAAAGCCTTGGCAAGATCTTGATAGACTGTGTGAACCACCTTACCCTCGTCTATGGTTTTGTTGACTGCTTCAAAGAAGTCTATCAGGTTTAGGAGACATGATGTGCCTTTTACAAACCCAAATTGGGTGGGGTCCAGAGTTTGGAGATTACCAATGTCTTTGTTTATAAGTTCCATGATGATACGTTCCATGGCCTTGCAGACCAGGCTCGTCAGGCTAATGGGGCGGTAGTTCTTGGGGTCCGTGGTGGCTCCCCCCTTGTGGAGTGGGATAATCATCACTTTGCGCCATTCAGTGGGCACAAATCCTGAGGTGAGGGTATGATTAAACATGGTACTTAGGTGGGGTACCAGTTTGTTTTGTAGTTCATGTAGAACACAGCCTGGGATGTTGTCTGGTCCCATGGATGCTGTGTTCTTGGCTTTGGAGAGTGTGGTTATTACCTGTGCAGCCGTGATTACAGGAACTTTGCATTCTTCCAGTATAGAGATGGGCTATTTAGGGGGTGAGAGGGGGGTAAAGTTAGCACTGAACCTATCTGCCAGGATGTTGGCAATATCAGTTGGGTCTATATATTTAGTGCCATTGTGCTATAATTCAGAGCAGATCTGAGTGTTGCCATTGAGATTCTTGACATAGCTATAGAATGCTTTGTGGTTGTCTCTAGAATCAGTGGCGATTTTGTTTTCGTAACTAGCTTTGGAGGATTTTATCAGGGATTGCAGCTTCTTACTGAGGCTGACCAGGGAGCTCCTCCACTCATGGGATTTTACTCTCTTTTGCAACAGTTTCTTCCTTCTGTTGCACAGTTTGCTTATGGCAGGGGGCCACCAGATTGGCTTTCTTTTTTTGGAGGATAGCGTCTTGGTTCTATTTAGGATAGCATGATCCATGCACTCATGTAAGTGCTTATAAAGTGCAACTGTGTAGGATTCAGTAGTTGTAACTGTATTGTCCATCTGCATGGGTGTCATGAAGTTCACCACTTCTGTCTTAAGAAGCATGAAGCTGGCTTTGGAGAATTTTTTTACCGTGGTTTCCTTAATGGGGGGGGGGGGGCAGAATGTGGATATCTAGGGTAATTAGCTTATGGTCAGATCGGACCAATGAGGTGTTGACTTCAGGTGTGGAACACCGGTCACTCATGTTGGTAATGACTAGATCTGGTATATTGTTGCCCCTGGTGGGGGTGTGGATAAGTTGATCCAGGGCATTGGAGTTTATGAATTCCAGAAAGCGTTGAGTGAAGGAGTTGGTACATGAGTAGTTTTCCGAGTTAATGGTGGGGTAGTTGATATCGCCCATTATTAGTGTGTTCGGTTGAACCCTAATATTTTCCAGTACATCAAGGAAAGAGGAGTGGGAATCCTGGGGCATGGTGGGGGATCTGTAGCAAGCTACAATTTGGATTGCAGTTTTGCTCAGAGCTAGCTGCACTTGGATAACCTCGGCTGCATTATGCTGAGCAACTAGCCTGGAGATGTGGATATCCTTAATGAATATGGACACACCTTCACCTTTGCTGTTCTGGTCCAGGTTACATGGCCAAAACGTGTGGTATGAGTTATAGTCTGATAGTGCAGGGGTGCTTTCTGGAGCCTTGAACCAGGTCTCAGTCACTGCACAGATATCGATGTTCTCCATTTTAAGGAGTGCCTCGAGTGAGTGCATTTTGAGATTTAGACTACTAGCATTGAGTAGCATCACCTTCAGTTTTTGCTTTCCTGTTCCTTTTACAGTGGTGAATTTGTCATTTGAACCTTGCCTAATAAGGCACTATAAGGGTGGCAAGAACCTTAGCCAGTATCCGGAATCCCAGGGGTGACAGGTGTAGGCCATCTCTGGCAAAGCATCATGGTCTGTCGTTCATGTCATCCAGGCAGACAGATACTGGATCCCTTTAGAATGACACCAGAAGCTTAGCCAATTGTTGAAGACAATAATTTTGTCCTTGTACTGCAGTTTCATTCTGGGTGATGGCAGAATGCTACTCAGGGCTAGGGTCATACCTGACTGGGCGACAAGATTGGAGAGCTCTTCCATGTCTCGTTTTATGTAGTCCAGAGAGGTACATCTCAGATCGTTCACACCAACATGGACAATGACAGAGTCATATTTGTACTTGTTGTGGAGTGACCTGAGTGTGTGGGTTATGTGGCGGATCCTGGCTCCCAACAGGCAGCTGAAAGTAATCTTCTCCTTGTTTAGCCTGGTGAGTGGGACATCAGTGTGCCTGACTATAGAGTCACCTATCATAGTGTGCTGGGTACGTTGTTTTGCCTTATTGGCTGTGGTTAAGTGGCACACTGAGTCTGTGGGCTATGTGTCATTTGGGTTGTGTTGGGGGGGTGGAGGTTGCTTGCATTTCTGCTTTGGCGGTCTCTGTTGCTTGAGCAGATTATTATTGAGAGCCTCCACAAATGTTTTTGTGTTTCTATGTGTGGATTTTGGTGGTGTAGATTTAGTGAGACTATGTGATGTGTGTGGTGTGGTGCAATTGTCTACCTTCACCTCTTGACTGTGAAGTTCAGTATTGGTTGGAGAGAGCTTTACCTCCAGTATGGCTAGATAAGTGCATCTCTCACAGGTTGTAGTGTTGGGTGGTAGGAGGAGAGGGTTTTCTGTGTACATGAGGCAATTTCTACATTGCCCCAAGATGCCCAGATTCATCAGATAGACAGGAGAGAACACTGGGAGCTGATCCTTGGACATGCCTGAATAAAAAACTATTTTCTTCTAGATAAGTGAAGAAAGTGAGTACAAGAGCTGTTTTTCTCTAAACAAGTGAGGAAAGTAAGTACCAAAACTGTTTTCCTCTAGGTAATGAGGAAGGTTGAGTGCTGTAATAATTAGTAGGTTCTTTAGTGCTTACAAGTTCTGAACAAGTGCTGATCATGAATAAGCAAATTCAAGTGGTAAAAACTAAGAATCTGTATCTGGACTAAACTAGTTACAGGAAAGGGGGGAAGTGCAAATGCGGGCTTTTAAATCAGGGAGTTGAGAGAGATGGAAAAACTGCCCAAACGGCCAGTAACTACAATTTCTGGGCCAGAACCACTCCTTATGTAGTAGATAGGTTACATAGTGCTTATCACTCCCACTGATAAGCTAGAAGACTTCCCTCCAACACAAAAAGCTTGGGGGGGGGGGCTCAGAAGCTTACATACAGTCCTGGATACAGCAAATCTGAATCTGGACTACACTACTTACAGGAAAGGTAGGAAACAGGTTTGGATTTTTTTTTATACAGAAAAGTAGCTAAAACAGCAGAAAAACAATTCAAATGCAATGCAAGCTAGCACACCTGAGGATGTAGCAATGTTAGGCCAAACAGTTTAAACAATGCAATTAAATTAAAAATGACTAAAAACAAGTGCACAAGGGGTCTATTAGGTAGAATGAGGTAAAGAGATGGGACTGCGGGGAGTGTCCCAGATCGATCAAATCTACAGCGGGGGTGGGCAACTGCAAAAGCCTCCAAATTTAAACAACAAGACAGGAATAGGGAGGGTAGGTAGGCAAAAACCAACACCTTCAGCAGAGATCTGAAAAACTATACAGTGAAGCAAAAATAACAGTGCACAACTCTGAAGTCAGCCAGCAATTATATAAAATTAGTCAAGCAACAATTAACAGTACACAACTCTGAAGTGCCAGAAAAATATACTTAGCTCTGTATATCTCCAGATAGTTTGAAGAGCACTCTGTCAGGACACAGGAAGGCTCCAGCAATGATATGCTGGCTGTTACTAAGAGGGTATAATTTTATGCAAGTAATCCTTGAGATAGTCAGATAACACACAGGATGTAAAACCAGCTATACCAACTTAAGACACAAAGAACTAGGGGGAGGTGGGGAAAACCATCACCTTCATCAGAGATCTGAAAAACTATACAGTGAAGCAAAAATAACAGTGCACAACACTGAAGTCAGCCAGCATTGATATAAAATTAGTCAAGCAACAATTAACAGTACACAATTCTGAAGTGCCAGAAAAATATATGAGTATGGAGTTATTTTGTTCAGGTTTGCCAATACACCAGCCATGTTATGGCCATGCTATTTGCCATGCACATATTTAACACACCTACCCATAATGCGTGCTGTACATGCTCACTTATTGTTGCTGTTAACTGCACTGCATCACAGTGGTCACCATGGTGGCATATCTGAAGGGTATGTAAGAGTCCTGCAGTATATCTAACTACCTGTCAGTGCAAGATGTGTGGACAGAGATGAACATAATGGTGGGACAAATGGTCTACAGTAGGAGCATGTCTGAAACATTACCCTTATACAGTGGCTACAACAGTGCATACACCACTATTACAATGGCAACTGTGCCTGATCTAAACAATGGCAAATCACTATACCACATTCCACACCTTTTACAACCTGTAATGTGATCCTAACATGAGCAATGAATGTGCAATATGGAATCCTATGTTAGGACAACAAATATGGGAAATACATACCTTAACAAACACTGGAAGCATATGTGTGCACACACTCCAAATATATTGTGGAAGCAGCTTGTGAGGTACTGACAGCATTCACTTTTCTTGAGTACACACCTTCCATCAAGTACAGGGCCTCAATGTCACACCAAGTAATGGTCTGCTGTCCAAGAAGTATGTCCATGACATTTGCCCACTCACCTGCAACAGAGGCAGCCATGACTTGCACACATCTTACAAATCATTAAATGGATCCAATATCCGAAAAGAAGCACTCTGGAGTGGGAAAAGTAGCCTTACCTCATCATTGCATATACCATGGCAAACAGTACAGACAGTCATGTATGTGTGTATGAAGTATGGGACAACATCAATGTAGAAAATAAACAGATGCCCATCCAAAACAGATGACAACACATGTTGCAAACTGGTCATGGAGGCTGCCTGTGCAGTACCTGTGTTGACGATCGTCTGGAATCTGCATAAGTGTGGCCTATGGGTTAGAGTAATGAGACAGAAGAGTTGTTCCACAGGAAACATCATCCAGGGCTCTCTACACATAGCACATCCATAACATCAAGTCTCCCAAAGGCATGTGTTGCAATGTGTAATGGTGTCACGAGACCAAGGCTGAAACGTACAGACAGTATTCATAAAGATACATGTGGTGCACAAGCAACACCTCACTCCACCTTAGAACCACCATCCTTATTTTTACCTTGCTGGTGCCAGTGTACACCTTTAGGTTTGCTATTCATTAGCGGGAATTAGGCCAGTAGACATGGCATTTGGAATTTGGAACACTGCAAAATAACACTCATGTGTGGCCCATAGTTGTGAAGCATCTGCAATTAGCTGAGGATGGGGAGTGGTGTCATCCTGAAACACACCAGTGAACTGAAGCATACATCCAAAGCTCAGTATGAATGGCTGTATTTGAACACAGTCAAGGTCATGAATTGTGCCAGACATAACCCTGACTCCAGAGCAATAGGGAAGCCACTGTGTGACCTCCAAGGGCTGTGCACATGAGCTGACCTTGCAATCCGGCAGAGTCGGGGGACATTTGTAGGGCGGAGTGACCAAATAATGGCAAGCGAAGATGGGCCATGCTAGTATACCCCTTCCAGGAATAGTGACTGCTGTAGTTCACTTAACAGGTGCTGCAAAAAACCATTGTGTTAAGGGTGTGCACACTTATGCAACCCACATATTGTATGCATCTCATTCAGCATCTGCACAGCTAGCACATTTGTTTGATACTGCATTGGATTGCACAGGTCATATGTCACATATCAGGTGCATGTAACGTTAACATATGCAGTATTGTGACCCCACTGCATATCAGGGAAGAGGCTGGAATGTCAACAAGGGTATGTACACTCCTCATATCCACATTAAGCTTTGAAGGTTGTCAGTGTAATTGGATTTTATTGCTCATACATGCACTGTTGATGATGAGATCTGCAAATCAAGGGTCAGGCATTAACTGTTGACATTAGTCCTCATATCATCCCAGGTATGTGTCAGACAAACACATAGGGGCTGTGAGCAACAGAGCAACTATAACTTCCACACATATACACATTCAGCAATGGTGTGTACACTCATCAGGTATGGTGCACAGTACATGCCAGTGTGCTGTACAGGTACACAGCAATACTGTGTACATGGGTACAGTGTGTTCCAGGAGAAGGGGCATCACCTACTAACATAACTCATACATCACAGAGATGTCTAATGTTGGTAACAAGGATTGAGTATGGCTGCAGTGAATGATGTTGAGTGCCATATGTCATGCATGTTGACTGTTGGGTAATGAGAGGTCTGTGTAATATCTTTGTGCCACCTCACCTGTAAGTGTGTGTGTGTGTGTGTGTGTGTGTGTGTGTGTGTGTGTGTGTGTGTGTGTGTGTGTGTGTGTGTGTGTGTGTAGAGGTAAACCATAATGTACAGGTCTTAAATTACATTTTTTGTTTGCCTTTCACAGGTGGCGAGGTGGGTCAGGGTCCCTCCTACAGGCAAACCTGATGTTAGTGTCCATACAGACTCTGACAATGATGATAGGCATGGTGAGGCACAAACAGGATTGTCTGGGGCTGAAGCTGTGTCATCAGCTGACATCCCACTTTTATCCACCCCATCCCTGCACACAGTCACAATGCCCATACATACCCCATCACCAGTGGCCATAGATGAGGGACAGTTGGCAGGTGATGGAATGGGACATGACAGTGTGGGGACTATGGCAAGTGTGTCTGTACACAGCAGCCATAGCCAGATGGCCATACTACACAGGCAGATAAACAGGAGTACTCGTAGGAGGGCTGCTAGCCATCATGCCCCTGGCAGAAGTGCCACAGCAGGTGTCATTAGATGCATGTTTTGGGCTGTCATGGAGGCACAGGCATGTATGGGACATTACACCAGACAGAGCCTGAGACTCCAGAGGGCTACTCATGCTGCTGTACTTGACAACATCCATGGACTTGCAGGTGCCCACCGTTATTTTGCAGAGGTTTTGGATAGATGGTTGGGTGAGATGGTGGGACTCCATGACCATGTGGTTTCTGTGGTAGAGCATGTGGTGGGTGTAGGGTGCTGGTCCTGTGGACATAGAGCAGCAACACCAAGAGGAGGAGGTCTATGTGGACATGCAACAACTCACGTCCATTCCCGTAGTGGTGGTACCAGCACCAGCACTGAAGGGGGAATGCTGTCCACACCACACCATAGCAGGCCACATGCACATGGTCCAGGCCATTCCCAACAGGGACATTGATCCAGGGGACAATTATCATCAGGGGAGAGTACCATATCTGGGCTTCTGCCTGGTAGTGCCCATGACACCCCTGGCAGGCATAGTTCCTGTGTCCGTGGCCGGAGACAGTGAACTGTACACCCTGCCATGTACGGTCTGCAGCTGTCCAACAAATCCCTATATATGGCAGCTACATGGCAGACGTTTGCATACATACAAACACTTTAACAACACAGCTAGGGCACCTCCATACCTACACACACCACATCTGTACACCCCATTTAATAAAGAACCCCCTAACCCACACACATGATGCCAACCAAATGACTCAGCCTAGGCCTCTGGTAAACCCACAACACACCCTGTGCATATGATGATACCTGTGCCACATCCCTGTCATCCATACCATTGATGCAGGGACATGCTGATATGGTTCAGATGCAGAGGGTGAATGTCCTAAGGTTTAGCAATGTAATGCTGTTTAATGTGTTTTCAGCTGGAATGATTAATGCTTACACTTCAGGGTGTGTAGCTGTCCATCCATAATGCATTATAGCTGTTATTAACACTGACTGATTGTGGTGTCCATAATGTATTCTGCTTGTGTTCTAGGTGTCTATGTGTCAGCAGGATGTTGGTCTGCTGTCCTGTCCTACAAGGGGTGTAGCACTGTGATGACACATTGACTGTGTCATATCCCGGGTACAGCCGAACACAGGTAACAGGTCTGTATAACAGTTACTGCAAGTGCCACATGGCTGATAGGTCTGAGGGGTGTATACAGGTGAGTACATGGTGGCTGATGTCAGCAGCTCTTCTACAGTGGACAATTGTAAGTGTACTGGGTGGCACACACCAAATGTCCGTGAATAACACACACACACAGAGGCTTTGGTTTTGATGCAATACACAAAGAATACTGTTCACATGGATGTACTTAATTTTGCAGTAAACTCATTTTGGCCTATGTAATTCCACCCAGACCAAATTGCCAAAACATCAAATCAGGAAATAATCAGTTCGCCAGTGTAATGTCATTGACGATGGTACTGACAGGGTATATGTTCTCTTTCCCAATACAGTGCACTCCTGGAGTTGGTAAACATAGGTGTGCTGGTGTGGGTGGCACAGCCCCCCACTTTGGAGGGTGTGGGGTAGCGTAGAACCACACATAGTGTGATTAACAACTACTTGAACTATTAACATAAACTGCACAGTATAACAGTACACTAAGCGGGGGGATAACCACAACAATAACCTCAATGTGGGTGGCTGTGGCCACAACAACCACACCCATGCATATATACCAACTCCTGTATCACTGTACATCTATACAGTGGGGAAGAGGGCACGTACACATCCACTACTAGTTTTGCTTGATTGTATTTCCACAAGATGATCGCTTTGAAATGTTATCTTTAGCCAGTTAGTTCAAATGATCTCCTGGGATATATATAACTTATGCCCATAACATGTAGTGGAGTCATACCTCAGCACGATAAGTCGCAACCTCTAAGTATTGCAGTTATAAATGTAGAATGTTGCTACAGTAACAGGGCTTGTGTCAACAGATGTGTAGGAAGTCACTTCTGATACTGACATGTATGCTATTAGTTACTGACAGACATAAAATCATCATAGTGAAGTACCACACAAATCACAGTAATGATCCTGTGGAATACAGCAGAAATATGACCAAGAAATTTGGACAGTCTGAAACAATCTGGTCAGTCCAGAGGTATACACAGAACTCCTTAGTGCAAGACGTGAGGACCTAGCCTGACAAAGGGAATGTTTACAGCCATGAAAGTGGGGATATCACACAAATACTGGAACAGATAAGCTGACACAGCTGATACATTCACACCCTCCTGTCTGTCCTAACACATATTAACTGGAGGAGCAGCGGTCCCAAGCTTACATAATTCCCACTAGTTAGTGACATACATCTTCACAGCATCCTACTGCTTTTTCAGAAATACACAATGCGTATGGTAGCCAGGCAACAGTACTTCTGACAAATATCTGGACATAACATCACACTAGGTAATTACACTGAGCTGCTACGCATGGCACAAAGCACTGTGTAAACTACAGGCAGACTCCCACAACACTGACCCAAGTTTCATATGGGAGAATACCCATGTACTTGCAAATATAGCAGGCACTACAGGCATGTAACAGCACAGAGTAACAGACACCAGTGTGAAAGTGCATACCCACAACTAATCTCAACACAGTCACAGTCACATTATTATAGTACAGTATATGAACTGTGTGGACAAAACCATCCTCGCATTTGCCTCTCACACACTAACCCTACATATACTGGCCCACTTCATAGTGTAGTCTGATGCCTGACTGTGGTATGGGACATGTCTCAGTCTGACCCTACACTGATAGGGTACAAGAAACTGGAGCAGGATGGAATGTTAAATAGAACAGGACCAGGAACACTGACATCTGCCACAGTCTGTACACAGGCCAAGTAACATATTCACAATACACTGCCACACAATACTGACACTCTGTCAACAATCACCATAAGTACACAGACCTCACTACTGTACAGACTACAACAGAATGTCCAGATTTTGTCCTCAAATATAAGGCATACTATACATAACATGTCTTGCAGTCTGATATATCACTGGCTTGTTATCAGGAATGATGTCAGTAAATAATGATATACTGTACATATTATTGCATGACATATGGACACAGGGTGACAGAGGCACAAACACAGGGCCAATATTGACATATTACTGTGATAAATTGAGAAAATTCCTGGTGTAACAGGGTTTGTTATGACATATCTCGTCTGAGAGATATGAAGTCAGTAACACACATGGATGTCACTATGTACTGACTGCAATCATCAGAGTATGCTACTGCATTTCTAAAGATATGAAATGCGTGAGTAACACACCACATCTAATACTCAAAACTCTGGCCAGTCTGCAGATAGCCCTGCAGGTGAGACTTTCCTCAACCACATAACACTGTCATGCCAGACTTTAAATCATGTAGAACAGCCATATCCACACAAACCTTGTTAAACCAACATTATTTCAAATGTAGAACAGCAATACTTACATTCTGTCCCCATGTCTGGAACATCCCCTCCTGTTTGTTGACCTGTCTCCACAGTGTATGTTGTAAGAGGTATTTCCAACTACCCTCTGTGATGCTGTTTGTCAGACATCCACATGAAGTCCTGCTCACAGTGAAGGAAAAGGGCCAACACCCACATGAATTGCTTAGTTATAGGAGTGTGTTTCCATGCAATTGGCTATAAGAATGATACCACAGCTGTTCCACATGCAATTAGCAAGTGGAGAACTCCAATTCGTGCACAGGCCATCAGCTGATCATGAGCATTACCTACAAAAGTCAAGCTGCTGGATATGCAAAACAGATGTACTTTTCCACATCCACCAGAAAGGGAGAGAGAGAGAGAGAGAGAGACAAAGAGACAGAGAGAAAGTAAGAAAGGAAGGGAGTATGAGCCAAGCATGTTTGTGTATGATCTGTGGGTGGAGAGTGGTATCTGGGTATTATAACAGTTGCCTGTATTGTTTACTAATCCATACTTTTACATAGTAGTTGCACATGGCAGTACACATTTATGGCTATGGATAGTCTACAACAGTCACTACAGTGTTTGAAAACTGTTGGCCTTGTAATGTGGACATTGGGACGTATAGGTCCTCAATATAATGATGTAGCAAAACCCACACTGCAATGGATCCTGTCATTACACAATCACCCCAACACCCACACAAGATACAGATGACACACACATAAACCAGTACTGAGTTTCAAACCCCTACCTGACTATGTATTGCTATTATAGTGTTACACAGTTATTGCACATGCCATGGAGCTTACATATTGGAAAGATGTCCAAAGGAATCTTTGAAGGTGAGTGACATCAGCAGGTATGCTAAAGTAGGGCAGTGGGAGGTGTAGTGACTGTGAATGGCCTCAGAATCATTCATCTCCACACACACACACACACACACACACACACACACACACACACACACACACACACACACACACACACACACACACACACACACACACACACACACACACACACACACACACTTCCCAGTACTGAGATCCATAGGTTCATTGCTTCACAGGTGTGTAGTAGGTGAATGGGCCTGAAGGCTCTATAAGGCTAGCCCAAGGGAACAACTTGGCATAAGGCCACATGACAATAGTCCCCAGTGTAGCTCAGGGGTGTAGTCATTGGAGTGGTCCCCAGGGGTGGGTACTGTATTCACCATCCACTCATCTGGGTTACTATTGTGGGTGGCCAGTGATGTGTACTGCTTCCCATATATGTGATCTATATTCCATAACTGGACAGTGTCTGGGTTGTGCACATGTCCCACATGCATGTTCTTTGATGTGTAGTAATGTACTTGAGGTCTCTGGGGCATGTTGTGGAACAGATTGTTATCTTCTGATGTAGCATTCCTGATCTCATTTGGTGATACCTGGCTATGTAACTGAGGTCGTACTTGCACCTACATTGACAGCATGATACGGGTATTCAGTGGAGTTAGTGGTGTCTGTCCATACAGGGCATGTGTATAATGCATGGTATTCCCTCTGTGGGTTATGTTTACAGACTCTACAGTTGCTGCAGGTGACCAGTGGGGAACATAGCAAAAGGGCCACTGTACACATTTATTTGCCTACTGAGGGGATGGAACAGAGTGCCATGTCCTTTTACTTGCTGGATAACACAGACTCAGTCAGGAGATGTAACACATCAAAGTACTTTCTGATGTCAGTGCCACTGTTGTGGCCAAAAGTCCACTGCAATCACACCGTGGTTACTATCTGTGAGGCAATATGCAGGTAACTACCAATATAGTGGTTGTTGCCTAGCCAAGTGTGTTTGCATATGAGACGTGAGTGGAGAGTGTTCTCTGAGTAATAGAAGGTTTTCCTATATTGTTTACCAATCCATAATGTCACATATAGGGCTATGGATTGTCTACACTAACCTCTCTGGTGTTTGACATCTGTTGTCTTTATAAGGTGGACATTGTGACATATACTAGGTCCTCAACATAATAATTTAGCAAAACCCACACCACAATGGATCCTGATATTACACAATCATAGCACCCTTGACACAGGATACTGATGACAGACAAACAGACACACACACACTTATCAGTATTGAGATTCAAACCCTTACCTAGCTATGCATTGCTACTACAGTGTACCGCATTTATTGTGTGCACCACTGAGCTTATAGGATGGATGAGGAACATCACCAGCCCTTGTAAATACTGGCATTGGGTGATGTAGTGGGTGAAAGATCCCAAAAATAATTTTACCCTACACACAAATTCACATTTACCAGGGGTGAGGTTCAAACCTCTATCTAGCAATCTTTATGGACCATTATGGTTACGCATTTAGCTCATGCACCACTGACCTTACATGGTTTAGGGTTGGCAACAGGTACTTCTAAGGTGGATGACATCTGCAGGACTGTTAAAGGCAGGCTCTGAGATGTGTACTGGGTGTAAATAGGGCCAAAATCTTCGAGGTACAGACATACATATGAACACACACAAACACTTGCCACAGATTAGATTCAAACCCATCCTTCTGTAATTATTGCTACTACATTGTTCCAGATTTATGGCATGCACCATGAAGCTTACATATTGGAGAGCTGTGCTAAGGTATCTTTGAAGAGGACTAACATCAGCAGCAGTGCTAAAGGAGGGGTAAGAGGAGAGTAGTAAGTGCCAATGTCCATAAAATCAGGTATCATCAAAGACACACACACTGTTTCACACAAACACACATGGTTGCCATGTCTGGGATTAGAACTGCTACCTAACTAGTATGCTACACTATAACATTACACAGTTATCACAAGTGCCATGGAGCTTATATGTTGGAGTGCTCTCCACAGGTATCTTTGAAGGTGACTAACATCAGCAGTAGTGCTAAAGGAGGGGTAAGGGGAGAGTAGTAAGAGTCAATGTCCATAAATTCAGGTATCATCAAACACACACACACACACTCTCTCTCACACAGTTTCACAGTTGCCATGTCTGGGATTAGAACTCCTACCTAAACAGAATACTACACAATAGCATTACACAGTTATCGCAAGCACCACGGAGCTTATAGGGCTGGCACTTGTCCAAAGGGTTATTCCAAGATGGCTGACATTAGCAGGCATGCTAAAGTAGGGCAATGGGAGGTGTAGTGACTGTGAATGGCCTCAAAATCATTTATTTCCACACAGAGTTTCACAAGTTGCCATGTCTGGGATTAAAATTCCTAACTAACTAGCTTTTTACACTACAGTATTACACACATATCACAAGTGCCACGCAGCTTATAGGGCTGATATTTGGCCAGAGGGTCATTTCAAGGTGACTGACATCAGCAGGAGTGCTAACATGGGCAATGGGAAGTGCAGTGTGTGTGAATGGGCCATAAACCATTCTTTTGGAAAAACACACACACTCTCATTCACACACAACTTTACATTTGACAGGACTGGGTATGCAAATGCTAGATGAATACTGATTTGTACTGTCATATTCCACAGTTATCACAAGCACCACAGACACTATAGGGCTGAGGGCTACCAAAAGCAATGTCTACCAATGATTGACATCAGCAAATCATGTGATATCAGCCAATTGGATGTGTGTTGGGTGGGACAGGCCTCTTGATGGAAATCTCTCTGTCACTGTCTGTCTCTCTCTTCCCCACATCAGTGTGTGTGTATGTTTGACATATTATAGTGTGTTGGCCTTGGATATGTGTGAGTATTCTTATCCAATGTGTGTGCAAAGCATGAATGGTGTGCAATGTGGTGTGTGTGCACAGACATTGGCGACTGACAGATATGCATAGTTCACTGTGTTGTCAGACATGGGGTTCATTTCTCTAAGTGTAGGAGCATGCCTAATATAATCTTCTGTATTGAGTGTGTGAATGCATTCCAGGTAGGTTGTACTCCAGTCCAGGGTTTGGTGTTCTACACCTACAGCTAGCAACCTGTTTCTGCAGGGTATCTGTAGATAGGTTGACAATATGGAGTCACAATGGGCGACAGATAGTGGGATACTGTAACTATTGTGTTTGCACAGCTTGTGTTACATGGTTGGTGTTAGCAGAGATATTCAGACATATGTACTGTTTTACACTGTGATGTATTATGTCATCAACTACTGACAGATATACTTATTTGCTCACAGTTATTTCCTGTGAAATACAAGATGAATGAAGCTGTGTCCAGTACTGTGGTCTGCAGCCTACATATTCTTGCACGCTCATGCCATTATGGAGGGGTAGCTGCAGACACTTGCTGATGGACTTGTGTAAATGGTCCAACACCTTGGTACTATGGTGGCTAAGGATCCCCTTCTTGTACATATATCAACATAACAGAATGGCCATATCCGCTGTGGCCATACCTCTCAGCTGTAGAGATTCACCCAAGTTACCCAGAGGCAAGGGTCATATATCTGGTCAGTTCCCCTTCACATTGTGGTTTACGAGCAGGTTTGTAGCCACCCATTACTGGGTTTGCAGGCAGGAGTAGCATGGGCACACATCAGAGTTTCAGACTTCACACACTCCATGACGTCCATGCTTCTACACCCCCCACACTGTTATTCTAGCCTCTTCCTAACATTATGCAAATAATATCTGAGAAGTATCCCTATAGTTGTCCCTTCATCCTAACGGTATTTAGGGGTTTGTCCACAATTCATGCAGAAGGACATGGTGGGCATGCTACTGGGATTTGTTAACATGGCCTTGCATTTGTGTTCTGTTGACTGTGCTATGTTGTTAGTTGAGACCCCATGAGATAACATACATTGGCACTATGAGTGAGGCACAGGCCTTTGACAGAGGACTGTAAGCCATTTGGTAGTGATACAGGCCATCTGTAGCAGGCCAGTGCATTCTGTCACTCCTACATTCCCAGGCTGTAAGCCACTGGATTCCCATGGGGTGACAGGGTAAGTGTGTGAGGTGTTAATGGCAATAGTTCCTGTCCATATTAATACATTGGTCTGGATGCTGGCAGGGTGCTGCTTACAGCTAGTGACACATCTGCATGGTACACCTCTTCAGCATGCTGCATTCTGTGGGTATTCCCATACAGAAGTGAGGGTCATACTGTACTCATTCCCAACAGCAAGGATATGACCTGTGATAAACCTGTGGCTGATGGTGGGGTTAGCTGAGTGCATGTATGATATGGAAGCTTCTTGCAGCTGACTCACAGATATACCTGGGATATTCCCCTTATGCTGCCTTGTGCGGGGACATAGACAGTCTCTCATTACTTCATAACTGTGCCTTTTGTGGTCTGCCACTGATTTGCCAGACTACATTAGTATTCCATACTACACAAACAACTAATGCACTGCTTACCTGTATGTACAATTCCAAAGGTGTGTGCAGTTGACAGTTACATTTTATGTGCTCTGTCTAGGGTACTTCCACCTGTGTACTGTGTGTATGTCTGGGCTCACATTCATGGCATGTCCATCTTTCAGACTGTGACAGATATTGCCATCTGGACAGTGAGTATGGATGACTGCTGACATGGGTATTGCTGAGAAGCATTGTGGTTGACACTGCAGTTGTTGGAACATGGCCCTGTCATCAACAGTATTGGCCATAGGCCACCGAGACACAACACTCCATGCCTACATGCTGACCACTTCCAGACAATATTGAACACACAACAACCTAACACATGGACCCCTGGATATGGTACACATGCAACAATCTATCCTGTAGATTAGGCCACCTCAGGTAATCTGTGCTCCACTGTTATTAAACCCACACGTACATGTTACTGCATTTCTACATAGGATTGTGGGGGGGGGCACACCTGATGACTTTAAACATTTGCTATGACTGTACTGGTATTTCAGGTACTCTGTTGGCTTCCATTTCATTTTGTATTCTGAACTATCATGCAGACTGGAGGCACATCAGTAGAGTACAGATCTTAAGTTTTATTGACCTAGATTTCTGTTTCAGATTTCTTACCCTTCAGAACTAACATACAACTGCCAGGCCTGTTGTAGTCTGCCTGTGTAGGTCTGGAGGGGGGGCTGTTCACCATTGCCATCCATTGGAGGCCTTAGTCCAGCCTTTCGTTATGGTCATTTACACCTGTCCTGCTGGCTGAGGCTGGTGTTTGGTACATGAGCCTCACTGACATGCCTGCGCGTGTCCTATGGACACTCATTTGGGCCACTACATGTACTACAGTGGGATTTTTCACCTTGTCTAGTACTGCCTAGCATGTTGACACCAGTATTTGTTAAGGATATTATGCTGCCCATATAAGTGTCCACTATCTGCTGCCATCCCATTCAGCCACCCGATTCCCTTGCATGCTCATGTCCATACCATAGATACAACTATCAGAACATACTACTCCATTCAGCAATTGATAGGAAGAGTGACTTACCTTGTGGCTGTGCAAGTATTGAGGATGGTGCTGGAGAGCTGACTATGTCAGATGCACATAGTACATTCCCTATACATGGTAAAGCACAGGTAGTGTCATGTTTAGCATCCATTTTACTGTATGTGCGAGTCGGAGAGAGGTGTCATTTCCTGGGTCCCTACTGTGTCAGTGTATGTGCTATGCGTTGCTTCTTTGCCAAAGCCTGGGCATACTGGACATGCCTCCTTCTGCCTACATGGGCAGGCTCATGTTGTTCCTCCTCCGAGTCACTCTGTGCCTGTGATGGCCTTAGCAATGGTGGGGGGCTGTGTGGCCTTGCCCCGTGCTGTTCCTGCTGCAGCTGTTTCTGCAGGATCATATTGTGTAGCATGGCACATACTATGAACATTTGTGTACATGTAGCTGGAGAGTACTGCAAGGCTCCACCAGATATGTCCAGGCAGCAGAACCATGACTTGAGCATCCCAAACACATGCTTTATTATGATTATGGTTTGCGCGCGTGCCTCATTATGGAGTTCTTGTTCGGGTGTATGTGTATTTCTGATGGGTGTTATCAGCCATGGCTCCTGTGCGTAACCAGCACCCCCACCAGGTGGCCATATGGGATGTCCCCACTGGCAAATAACTGGTAGAGCTGTGTCATATGTCAGATGTGGGAGTCGTGATAGCTTCCAGGGCTGCCAGCACACACATTCAAAATAATGCCCTGGGCATTGCACACACCCTGGCAGTTGATGGAGGAGAACCCCTTGTGGTTTATGTAGAGCCTACCCTGCTCACTGGCTGGTGCTTTGATGTGTATGTGCATGCAGTCTATAGCACCCACTACCTCAGGGTATTCTGCTGTTTGGTGGAATAGACGCATATTGCTGGTCAACGTCTCACAGGTGTTGAGGAAATATATGTACTCACTGGCATGTGCTGACATGGCATCCAGGAACTGGTGGAGTACCCTGGATGCTGATGCCTGTGAGATCCCCATGCTATTCCCAGTTGCCCTTTGGAAGGTACATGTGGCTAATATTCTTAAGCCTACACATACCTTGGTATCCACTGGGATGGGTTCCCCTCTGTTGGTTCTGTGTCTGAGGTATGGCCGTCATAGCTCAACAATTTGCTGTAGAATGTCCCTGTCCACCCTATAGTGCTCCACTATCTCCAGCTCATGTAGCCCCTGGTAGGTTCCCCTGGGTCTGTAGACTCTTCTCCTTCTCCTCACTGTGGGTCGGTCATCAGCATTCACTTCGTCACCACCCTCAGTCTCTTGCACATGTTGATGTATGACAGCGACAGCAGCCGCTAACATTTTGTTAGTTTTGTCAGGTAAAATTTTCCCGTCTGTGTACACCACTGGTGCAGAGTTTGTGCAAAAAAACAGACTGGAAGGTGTTTGCATAGTTTATAGTAGTGTGCTAGGCTGATCCATGTGTAATTGGCTGATTGTGATACATTACACCTGCCAGCTATGCTAGTTCTACTTGATTGCCTTCCTACTGCTGTTTTCCCTTCCCATTGCCTTCCCATTTAAGCCCCAAGGTGCGCCATGCATACCCAGTGCTCAGATGTGAATAGAGGTGCTATTTCCTGTTTTTTTTTTTTTAAAACCCGGTGCACAGCGTACACACCCATTTAGGCAATGTGAACACTGCTATGCTTATCTAAGGGCATACACAGGCTACCGAGCTCCAATAAGTTTACAGCATGCATGACACTTCCCCTTATGAGGTCATCTACCTCTTATACTTATACCATGGTGTTACTGCACCTACACAGTTGGGCAAGCTAACACTGACAGGAAATATGTGATTCAGTATCAATCCCCTCATTTGCATAAAACAGAATGCTAATTCATAGTTACCGCACTCACACTGAGCCTTCCCCCTTAGCAACCACTATTCCCTGGTATTGTTGTCTTATGCATGCCATTGACTATCATGGCAAAATGCTGACTTGGGTTTAAAAGCTTATTTCCAACTTTTTTCTTATTTTCGGGCCAATCCCGTTTGCGCACCGCTGCCCTACTCTTAAACAGCCAAAATCGGCCACAAAAAAGTTATTTTCTATAATTTTGCAACTATTTCTCATGCCAATGGCCATATATTCATCCATTTGCATGCCTACTACATTGAATATATGCTTTCTTTGGAGCTGTCATGCCTCCGTTTTATAATTTGCAGAAATGTATTTGGTTAGTAACCGAATACATTTCTGCAGGTTACACTATTCCTGCACAGATGCCTGCCTGCTTCCTGGATTACTAATTCACCTCATTTGCATAGTTTTCACTAGCAAATGGGGTAATTAGCATATAGCAGTGGTGTCCATGCAGGAAAAGTGTAGGAGTGCTTGTGCACGTCCCGGGAGCTCTTTCCTGGATTGCTCGTTGGCCATATTGCATGCAGCAGCTCTTCCACTATTCCTGCACTCCGTACAGAGCTTGCTGAATCCAGTGTAAGGTATGTAAACTGCACAATTATTCCATGTAGTATAATGAAATTAACAATTATTTGGGCACATTTTTGCAAGTTGCAAATTTGTCATATACTGAAGAAGCTCACAATGACATGGATAACCAATCTGTCTCAGGTTGATGAAAAATATTTTTAAAAGGCTCTTAGCTGTAGCATTTGTAATTCTTATTTTACTATGCATTATGTATAGGACATTAATGATAAAATATTGTAAGATATTTATTAAGGAATTAATGATAATCATATAGTATGTATGCATATACATGCATGAATTGAGTACTATCACTCAACCATTCAAACCTGTAGGTGTGTTTCTAACTTAGTGTTCATTTTTCCTGCACCTCATGTCTATCCTACTGATTTATTTCTCAGTGCAAATCTGTAGATAAAATAATCAGATGGTTATCTGATATAGCTTTGGCTCAGATATCTTATACCCACTTTCTTAAGTAAATGAAAGTTTAATTCATGTATCATCAAATAAAGCAATAGATGGAATTGTTGGGGGGATTCTCTCTAGTAGAATTATTGTAGACATTACAACTGTCAAAATGGGTTATGTATTTCAGACATTATTTCTAAGCAAGCTAGGTCAGAAAAAAATGTGTTCTGCAAAACATGTTGCAGATGTGGGTGTGTTGCAAGTTTAGATAGGAGATATCGATCTTCTGTATTACAGACAAAGGAATACTTTGGAGTATTGCTTTCCTAGGAGAAGCAGTTAGAAACATGGACAGTCTGCCATTGTAGTTTGTCTTTGCTTTTGTTACAAGTTCTGTAATGAATGCAACATTGTTTGTTTAAAGAGAAAATTATTGTACATGTGAGATGAAATCAGGGCCAGTGTTAGCATTTGAGGGCCACCCAGCAAGCGCCAAGTTGGGGATCCCATGAACATTTCCTAAGTATCACCCTGTCACTGACCCCCCTCCTAAGAAACCTTTTTAGTTCATGTTGCAGGGTTGTAGGAGTAGTAAGCAAAGACAGTAGTCACAGTGCTTTTACATTATAACAGGCTTGTATACCACACCATGTTGGATCATCTCACAGTGGATTGCAGATGTTTTTATTTTGTTGTTTTTAAGGTTTATGCATTTCACAGAGTTGCTGGCATTTAGTTGCAATGATGATATATTACAATAACACGATGTATAAGGTGGGAATTCAGTGAAATGGTACTCTAGGCAAGGGGTTCCATGGCTTTCCCACTGCCCATTTACTGTTTCACCTCCTAACATACATCCTCCAGTGTTCCCTCATCCCAGGCTCCCTACAGAATGCAGTTTACTTTTTTGTCTGTTCTTTCTCACATTTTGCCTTACTATTCAGCTTTTTCAAGAATCCATGGCTTTCTATATGCTGCAAAGCACATTGTGAATTTTTTTAAACAACCTTTTCTTTTATTGATGGCTTGAAATAAATTTATAATTAAGGAAAAAATTTCAGTGTTACTGTTCAAATTTACTTTTCATTGCATTCTTTCAATGCACCTTACCTCATCAGGATAGCACAAGTATAACTGCTTAGGATATAATTGAGTTAAGTCATGGGTCTAGGGGCCTGGCAGCCCCAGAAGTCATAAGGTTACTTATGCTTGAGGTATATTTTGGAGCATTTCACAACTTTTATCCATTGGTGGCCAGAACAAAAGTCATGAGTAAGTAAAGAATTTCAGTCTTAACTTTTTTTTTCAAGGAAAACATAAGTTGCGCCCAAGGTTTAATGTTCAAAGCTAACAAAATAGTAGCCCACAATAACCTAACAAGACAAATGTTTGAGAGGATCTGTAACTCCTGTCTGAGAATGTTGCCTGCCTGCCCTACAAAAAGAGTCACTGAAGGTGCGACCCTCTAGCATTAGATTGGGATAGCAGAGCTTCAAATGGACCACAGTAATGTATTTCAAGTGACTGCTGTCTCACACACACACACACATATATATATATATATATATATATATATATATATATATATATATATATATATATACACACACACACACACACATATATATAGAACATGCCACCTCACTCCTCATCATACCTTCCAAAGGCAGCCACCTGTATATGTGTCTGATTTGTGATTATGAGGAAAGTAAAAAAAATAATCATCACAGTCATTTATAACAACTTGTTGCTCTTAGTCTGTGCATTGCCCCACCCTATACATTACAGTAACCTTCTTTGCACACCTCCGAGATCTTTGTGAATAGTAAAAGAAAGGATAACCACTTTGTCCACATCCCCAGTTCAAGCTATGATGACATCCTATGTATACCTCTAAGGTTGAGGTTTTATTATGAGGACAATTAAAGGAGCAATGAACCTACCATCCCAAGCCCTGCCCCAAACACATGCAAGCTACAGCAACCTTCTGTACATACCTCTGAGCAGGACTGGTTTCATAATGGGTGCAGTTGAGGACAGAGGCCACCACCATGTCAAAATCCATTTATACAGTCTGGGATGTAGAGGCCCCAGACCCCTAGAATCTCTAAAATTCTGAATGTTCTGTGATGTGTTTTATGCTTTGTTTGTGAAAGATAATTACTTGTTAACTGCAGTTTTTACTGCTACCCAGAAGAGTTATGCATGGGTTCAGCATTATTGTGCACACAAAAATCAGTGATATTTTTTAAACAGATGCAGACACACACACACACACACACACACACACACACACACACACACACACACACACACACACACACAAAACACCACTGCATGTTCAATTTCAGGGAAACTGGAAGAATGCCATTTCACCTACTGCATGTCACGTCTTTGGGGTACTGGAATAAAAAAGACAACATAGCTGGATATACACAGAGGCAGGGAAGGCATGCTGGCTCCACATAGAAAAAAAAACCACAGCCAATAAATCAACCAGAGCAAAGTAATGAGAAATGGCAATGCTGCTGACTACACCACTTTATCAATGAGCAGTTCTTCTCACACACCTCATCTTTCAGTCAAATCACCAAAGATAGCCACCAATCATGAGTTAGGTCTATGTTTGTGATGGTATGTGAAAGAAAGTATGGCCAGCTTGTTACTCTTAAATACACTGAAGCTATGTACCCCTCACACACAATCAAAATGCCGGTGCCAAAGAATAATGTGATAGAAAGTGAAATAAATTACAGCCAGCTTGCTACTTTTATACTGCAATCTACCCCTCCCCCACACATAAGAATAAGTGACAGCAATACTAGATTTAAAGTGCTTTCAGCAAATAGCAATACAATGTGCAACACTAGTACTGCCACACCAGAGATGTGACTGTTATTTAGCAGTCATCAGGGGTAATACAGACCTATCACTGCCCCTGATTTCACAGAATGTCCCTGATTTTGTGTCACATTTTGTCCTGTCCCTCATAAAAAAATTGATTTACTGGTAAATCATTCAGGATTACAGCCAGTCGATAATGCCAGACATTAGAATTTCTGACTTCTTATTGTGCTAAAAATGCATGTCGATGCAAAATATGTTATTTTATTAACTTTGTAAGAGAATTAGAGTAATATTTAAAAAGAGTTCATGACTTTGAACATTTATTCTGATATTATTTTTGGCTTGGCAGAGAAGTTGACAGTTATACTTCCTGGTGTTTTGCCACTATTTATAAAAGTCCCAGAAAGGAAAAATATACCTGAAGATTGGGAGTGTCTGCTCTAGGTAAAATGCCAGGTGAGCAGTGAGATTGGTCTCTCTGTCATGTTGGTCTCTAGCTCTTATGTAGCTCATGTTCATTCACTGATTACTGGCTTTATCCTAATGGGGTCATATCACCACCCTGTTTAGGATAAAGTGCTTATATGGCAAATTAATCACATTTTGTTTTCTGTTCATTTACCCCCAACAAGCAGCAGCTTTTGTGGGCCCCAAGATGATTAGAGAGGACCCCTTTCACCTCAGCCAAGGGTATCTCAGGTGCCTAAAGCTGGCTTTCATATTTGTTTTTAATGGAGAGAATGCCTACCTGCAGGAATTAACAAAGAAAGAAGCTTACTGTTTGAAAACATTATTTCTGCAACCACAGATATCTTTGTGTTTTAAAGGAAAATAAGTGGTCCTACTTCCTATGATTCTTAAACCTAAGAGTTATTATGCTCGCCTACCTGGTTTATTAAGTACACAGTATTACTGTACTAGCTTTTGTTGGTTAACAACAAACTTAACAAAATATCAAAATTAGATGCTGTAGTTGGGGACCCTGCAGGACCATGGGGCTCTCAGTGACTGCAAGGTTGTTGGTTCCTAAAATCAGCAATGGATGAGAGAATTTCAGGTTGTATCTATCAGATTCTAGGTGTTGATGGTATTGTTTTACTGTCAGTGAATTATGACTTGAAAAAAATATATTCTGAAAGAGATGCCATATAAGCTGGCCAGTGCCTTGTTTCACATACTTAAGTTAGTCCTTACAGTCTGCCATATTAGATTTGCCTTTTGTATCTCAATAGCTGTCAAAACTATTCTGCACAATAAAGCTTCTTGACACAAAATGCTTTTATGTCTCACTGGATTTACTGCAAGGTAAACAAAATTAATATGGAACTTTTTAACAGGTAACATAGCTTCACACCTCTTGTATATACAGTGTTAGCTACTCATGCTACTATAATAGCCAGTTACTGCTGCTGAGTGCTCAAAAGAGTTTTCAATCAAAAACTTGTCAACCTGTCTGGTTTTATGTACTGCACCAGTCAGTGTCTCAAAAGATAATAAAGCCAGGTATAATATGAAGATTGATATAGAAGCTTCTTTTGCTGACATGAGGTTTATGACTGGTTGCTAATGACTACAATTAAAAAATAACTGTGGAATAGTTAGTGTCAGACAGTATGTAAATAAGCTCTAGTAAGCAAAAAAAATAGATAACGGATACTGTGATGTGAAGTAACCTTGGATCACTAAGACTCGCGACAGAATGTTACCAATTCAATACTATGGCAGAAAATGTAGCTGAAACACTTGATGTCCTTAAGGGGTCATTTGCATAAATCCTGTGTGCCTCTACCACAGAATGTTTAAGGAATTCACAGTAAGAACTGTAACTTGGCTGGATTTTTCTTACAGGTTTTTCTGAATCATTTGCCTTTTAATCCTTTGGTTTAAATACTAGCCGCTATCATAGACATGAAATGAATAGTCCTGGAGAGGTGAAAAAACATGAGATGTGTGTGCTGAGCGGTGGGAGGTAAAAGTGGACAGAAAATCAGAATGCCTGTTGGTGTGCTCTCTGCAGCTTTAAACCATGTCTCAGTGACTGAACAGACATCAGCATTCTCTAGGTCCACCAACAGTACAAGGTTATAATGCCTTCCACACATTTAGACCAGCTACTACACAAACAGGGACTAAAGGTGGAGGTGTCTCTATTTACATCAAAAATAAATATACCTCAAGGCAGGTTAAACAGGACAATGCACTTGAGCTGCTTCACGTTCAAATCACCATAGGAAAAATCCAATACCACTTCTTTGCAAGCTATAGGTCCCCCTCTATGACCAAGGAAACCAATACCATGTATTTAAACTTATTAGAAAGACTCACCATCCAACCCAATACCATATTCATGGGCAACTTTAATTACCTCACTATTAATTGGGAATCCTATATAACACCAAATGTACAGGCACAGAGATTCCTGGATTTTGTAAACATAATCTCCCTGAAGTAGATAGTCAAAACACCAACCATGGGGGGCAAGCATACTGGATCTGGTCCTCACTAATATGGGAGAATGCTGCACACCCCTACCATAATGCCTTCCCTGGTAAAGTCAGACCACAAAATGGTCTCCTTTGAAGTAAAAATAAAACCTCAACCCCCAACTAAACCTGGAATATTCAGTATCTACTCTAAGACTAACCTCCTGCTATTAAGTGATATGCTGACAAATTTTAAGCCCCCATAAACACTGAGAACACTGCTACCTATACAGAATTGTTCAGACAAACCCCGTATAAGCATGTTAATAGCTGTACCCACCAGGAAGAAGTACAGAACTAACTCAAAAAGAAGCCACCCTGGTGGAATCACAAAATCAATAGGCTGTATAATGGAAGGAAGAAAACTATGGCAAAAATTAGGAAGTGCAGCACCCAGCAGGATAAAAGCCCTCTCATAAAACTATACAAACATCTCAGAGGACACATAAAGTCTACCAAAGCCAAATTTGATGTAAATTTGGCCTCCCAGACCAAGTACAACCACAAGACATTCTTTAGCTATGTTCACAACCTCAAAGGCAATAAACAATTTTGTGCAGAGCTCATTGTAAATGGAGACACCTATACTGAGCCAGAAGATATAGCAAACCTACTGGCTAATAAATTCACCTCCAACTTTAGCCCTATCTCCCCCTCAACCCTCTCTCAAGAAATACCATGAAATATAACTCCCCCTGCTATCACTAGGGAACAGGTCCTTAATGCTCTCTCTAAGACCAAGAACACTGCATCAATGTGCCCAGACAATATCCGATCATGTCTTCTAAATAGCATGAAACATGATCTATCAGGGCCTCTGGAATTGCTATTTAACTATAGCCTCCAAACAGGCTTTGTGCCTCAAGAATAGAGAACACCAACAGTCATCCCTCTGCACAAAGATGGGCTATCTGCAGATCCTGGAAACTACAGACCCATAAGTCTCACTAGTCTTATATCTAAAGCCATGGAAAGAATTATCATGGAAGTGATTAACAATGATATAGTAAACCTCCAGACACTGGAGCCAACCCAGTTTGGTTTCATCATGGGCAGATCATGCCAACTCAACCTGGTGAAATTCTTTGAGAAGGTCACCAAAGCAATGGATGAGGGCAAAATAGTTCACACTGCATCCCGTGACCTAGCCAAGGCATTTGACATAATGCCCCACTCAGGCATTGTTGAAAAACTCAGGAGGTTAGGTACAAACTTGTATGGGACCCAGTGGATAGCTAACTGGCTCACAGAGAGAACCCAGAAAGTTAGAATTGGGGAGTCTACCTCTACAAAGAGGGCATTCACAAGTAGAGTCCCTCTGGTGTCATTCCTTGGACTGCTTCTTTTTGGAATTTACTTCTCTGAAATCAAGGCCAATGTCAGTGGTTTCTGGATGACTAAATTTGCAGGTGATTGCAAATTAGGAGCTGTCATTGAATCTCACACTGACACAAATGTTCTACAGGAGGGGCTGACACAGACGAACAACTGGTGTCAGAGCCATGGACTAAAACTCAATGCCAAGAAATGCATAACAGTATCCTTTGGGAAGTCATCCACCCCTGGCAGCTCTCATATCAGCAACACACCCCTTAGAGCTGACCAAGTAGTCAGGGATTTAGGGACACACATAGATAGTAATCTAGCCTTTGACCATCATGTCATTACAGTAGTGAGGAAATCATTAGTGCAGAATATAGAAGGGTACAGACTTCCTTGGATCTAAAGGAAATACCCTGTGCAGCCAGCTGTGCCAGATAGAAGGATTTAATGACCACTATTGCAACATAGTCATCAAAGATTCATAAGTACATACTAAGTTGCTGATCTTTGAGGAGCTTAAGAAGCATAGCCTTTTGTTCCAATTATAATTATCAGATAGGAATATTCAAAGATGGCAACAAATGTATGTTGGGGTAGTTACATATTTCTCAAATCCACGAGGGCCAGTGGTGCTCAACTGGGGGTGAATTTGCAGTTACCCATGTATACATCCAAGCTGTATTTGAATAGAGTAAGGTAGGTGCTTTGCTTTACGTGGTGTGAAAGACTGCCCATTAGGAATAATATTCTCTGTGATAAATATCTATCCATATCCTATCCATATAGGTTTACTCCTACTTTCAAGATTTTATCTACAATTCCTGAATGGGGAATAGTGTTGAATGATTTGGTTTGGTGAAGAAAGGCAGTGTATACCATTTTGCCCTCACCCATAGCTTCATCACTTTCTCAAGAAAAAAAAAATCCATCAGGCTGAGTAGGGACCATCTGTCTTTGATGAAACCAAATCATGCTGGATCCAATGTGTGAAGGTTTTCTATGTCTTTATTTAAAATATCCATGATAATTTCTTCCATGGCTTTACATACAAGACTACTCAGTCTACTGGGTCTGTAGTTATCTAGGTCAGTAGGTGGCCCGACCTTGAGCTGAGGATTAACTGTTGTGGTCCTCCATTCGCTAGCCATGAAGCCAGATAGGAGGCTAATATTGAACAATGATTTTAGATGCCATAACAAGTCATATTTCATGCTATTTGTGAGGCATCACAGGATATTATCAGGGTCCATTGATGCAGTATTCTTTGACTTGGAGAGCAGATTGAAAACTTGTTCACGAGTGATAGCCAGGGGTGTTATGGTCATGGGTATCTCTTGAGAGGTGTTGGGGGAACAAGGGGTGAAACTGAAACTAAATTTATCAGCCAGTAGGTTTGCTATATTCTCTGATTCCTTCTAGGTGGTTCCATTTACAATTATTTCAGCACACTGTTGTGTCTTATCTTTGAGGTTGCGGAAAAAGTTGATGAAGGCCTTGTGGTTATCCTTTGTTTTTGAGGCTGGTTGTTTTTACCTCAAATTTGGCTTTGGTGGACTTGATAAGATTTCTGAGCTGCTTATTTAGTTTGAGTGGTTTCTTACCTTGCTGAGTATTGCACTTCTTAATTTTGGCCATAGTTTTTCTTCCTTTGGTTATACAACTTGTTTATATTGGGATTTTGAGTTAGTTCTCTACTTATTCCTTGTGGATAGAACTTCTTTATTGCAGCTCTACCCACAAGAAATAGCTACTTCGGTGCAGCTGTTTATATGATGGTATAGAGTTTCTGTGAACAATTCCTTATTGGTAGCAGAGTTCACACAGTTGGGGGGAATGGAAATGTTGCCATGTTATAACTTGGTGGTAGGAGGTTTGCTCTGGAAGAATTCCTAAGTGACTGAGGGTTAGATGGCATCCACTTGTGGCAATTGTTTGGACAGGTACATACCAAAAGGGGCATTATACTCAATGATTGGCCTAATGAGTGCCAAGTTGAGTGGAACAACTGTGTGAATGGATCTGGATACTATAGCTTTAGATATAAGCTGTACAATGAAAAATAATTTCCTTACAATATTGAATATGTGGTGATCAAGAGACAGTTCATTGTTGACATAGGTTCCCAGATGAGACTGGTTAGGCTTATTTGTCTATACAATGCCTGGGCCCATTGAGGTCCTCCTACCGTCATGCAAGGAAATGTCTGTTGCAGTCTTTCATTCATCCAGCACAAAACATGGTTTGAGATTAGTATTGAAAAACCTCTATAGGGGGTTCGACAAGTCATGTCTCGGACTAATCTGTAGGCAACAGGGTATTTTATCCAGTCCCAAAAGACATTATGTTCTTGGCCTTATGTAGTGATTTGAGAAATTGTTGAGAGATTATAGAAGATTATAGATGCAGGTATTTGGTCTGAGAACATTGAAGGATGGGGGGTGAAGTGCAAGCTGAATTAGCTGGATTGTGGATTGGCTATATCCTTTGGTCCAAGTATATGATATAATTTCTTATTAGCTCACTGAAGTGCCACTCATTATTTCTGAGATTTATAGCACAGTTAAAAATGTTTTGTAGTTATCTTTCACCTGGATTTATATTTTTACCTCATATCTGGCTTTGGTTGATTTCATCACAATCTGGAGTTCCTTGTATAGTTTTTTGGCTTTTTGAAAGTAAGATTTATTTTGCATACAATGAGTACTTTTTCTTTTATTATGCTACACATAGAAGTTTATTTTTCAATTTGGTGTTGTATTCATTTCTGGGGGGGGGGCAGATGTGTCTATACATTTATTTACATATGCGTAGAGTTTGGCAGTAAATTATTCTGCACAGTGGAAGTTTGAAACAGGCTTAGTAGAGGGACACTATCCGCAAGTAATGCTCTGTACTCACCATAATCAAATATGTGCACACAAAATCACTTACAATTGCTTACCAGGAGGCTGAGAACAGTGCGGTAATTATTTCTTTAACAGTTTGCACAATCAAACCTATGAGTGTCTTCATTTGCTCTTTCAGCAAGTAACAGCATAAGGCTATGCATAAGGTGGCTATATTTTCATTTTATGGGAGGATAGGAGGCAGGCTGCATTTACAGACAGGTTTTATTTTTTTGTCATTACAAGCAGTTTTCTTCTCAGTATATTGGGTAGTATCATGTCAGTTTTGAACATTAAGTTTTCAGCAAAACTTATTTCTTCCTTGAAAAAAGTATGACTGCATTTCTTTTCTTTCCTTTCCAATAATTTTGTTCAGACTATCACTGGATCATATGACTGAAAAGAAGCTCCACAAAATACCACGGGGAATGTACAGTCCCACTGATTCTGGGGTCTAAGACAGTTGTCTTGCTTTCACCAATTTCCTTTCAGGAAAGGCATGAGATTCACAGAAAGTAAGTAAGGTAGTAAGGGTGTAACTTTCAACAGCTTTAGTTTTTTCTTGATTGACTCCCATGGAAACACATCTTCATTTACTGTCAGTGGCAATATGACTGAGCCCAGCTAAAATGTATTTGTTGTTGGGAATGTAAGGTTTACTATTCCAAAATGTTTAGTGTTTGTGTCGACTGTAGGAGTGAGCAGCCATTGCCAGGTGACCCATGCAGGTGGAAGGGAGGTAGCTGCAGCTCACATGTTTGTTGTTACCAAGGGGAAGTTCTACATGTTGTACCTACAGACCAGAACACTACAGAGCATGTGCTGCCTAGAGGCTGTCAGTCAATTAGTCAGCAGCACTATTTGACCTCTAATGACCCACAACAGGGGTTAGGAGCTGCAAGGGGAAGAGCAGTAATCTTGGGGGGGTGGGCAAATTAGTTGATCTACCAAGTGTAAATGGAAAGGTATTTTGTTTTTTGACTGAAGGAAGATGCACTTTTGGAATGAGCTAGTCATGCTGCTTCATCGTAATCACTATTCTGGCATATACTCATTCAGAGATTAGCAATATGAATGGGACATGGCTTGGTCAACGGGGCAATGTGGGTGTGGCTTGTTGGGGGACAACAATCTGGCAGTTGTGAGTACAAGTTTGAAAATCCTGACTACATCCCTGAGAAAGGGGTATTATGAAATGAAAATGTATAGTGGAGGCTAGACATTTTTTATGCTCCTTTTGGCCCTCCTCTCTTCCCATAACCATTAGGTGAGCCCTGCTGATTCATTTGGCAAGCACTTCCTGGCATCTGAGGACATTGTGCATGAGAGATGGGGACTACAATAAGTCAAAAGATTTTACTAGGTTTCATGTTTCAAAATGAGCCTGTTTTTTAGCAGCGTGGTCTGCTTTGTATTATCTGCAGTACCTTCCAAAGACACAGAAGTCTGCAGACTAATTAAATTACAAACATTTTTTTTTTATTTATTTTACTTAGTGTGTTAACCATGGTAGCAAAAATAAACTTTAATTAATATCAATGCAACATTAATAATGTAGGAGTCAGCATAGAGTGAGGTATAAGTCAGAATAATAAGGAGCATAAATAATAGCAATCATAGTTAGACATGATACAAGAATTCAGTCAGTAAAATCAGTAGGAAAATTACGTGTACTCTGTCATTGCATCATACAGTATAATGTTTCTATGGAGAAAATAATATACTCAGAACAAAGAATTTATAGTATGTACAAGTGTTGGTCATGGGAGATGAAGTAGAGTATGGCATGAGTCAAATGATGGGAAAAAGGGAAAGGAGGGAGACAGAACAGAGATATTAATAAAGAAAAATGTGTGGAGAGAAACAAGAGAAAAGTGTGCAGCTATTTCCTACCCTGATTTGAGAGATATGGGCAGTATTACAGGAGGTAGGGAACATGTGAACTGGCAAACCAGGGTGCGCCCACCTGATGAAGCACCATGTAAACATAGATCCTCAGTGGCACATGAAGCAGGCCCCTTACAGTGTGCCAGAGCTTGTTAAGCAGGCCATGAGAGACAAACTACAGGAGATGTTGGATCGAGGGGTAATCCAGGAGTTCAGTAGTTTACTTTTGTTTGACTATATCTTATGACAAAATATAAGCTAATAAACAAGCATACACAGTAATAAGATATAGCCCTAATACCTAATCTGAAATAGTATTAAGTCCAGGAATTCAGCAAGTGGAGGTTGGGAGGGAGGGTCGGGTGGTAGATGGTGTGATTCGCTGGGGGGGGTACACCAAAATGGTCATGCAATTGCTAAGGATAGTCCTGCGAGTACTACACAAGACCCAGTCCACCAACCTCTGGAAAATGGCTTAGCAGTCTGCTTTCACCCCATCTATGGCCAGTCTGATTGCATTTATTCTACAACAGTGTTGAGACTGCCTTATGCTTATAAAATGTTCACTGATGCAACCAATTGATAGTAGAACCTGTCAGAGGTGTAATATTTAAGAAACAATCTTCCTGCATTAGTCCACTATTGACGAACATCATACCTTCATAACACAGTATCAGTCACAGCACACTGCTAGGTGCATAACTTATGCTGTGGCTGTAAAGAAAGCCTCACGTTAATCAATTTAAAATGCCAGCCTTCAGAACACAAGGCAACACTTCCTCCTTCCCCACTCACACATACTGCAACTCCACATAGGTCACCCAAGGGCATATGGCTCGCTAAGTTATCGTCCCCACAAGGAAATGTTATAGTCATGGGTGGCTCTCTATTTAGCCATACAGACTCCACAATCACCGGAATGGACAAGAACATGGTGACTGTAAGCTGCCTGGCCACTGCCAAGATCTGTAATGTTACAAGGACCTTAAGGACCTTTAAGCCAGATAAATATGACTACTGCCCAGTGATGGCCCATGTGAGAGTGAATGACTCGAGCAGCTCCATCCAAAGGGTCACACAGAGAAAGACACAACAGAACTTACAATGCATGTATAAAAGAAGGGAAAGATACTGGTCATGAGTAGTATCTGGCCTTCGCCAAGAATAATGCTTAGATACCAAGACCAAGTAATTGGATTTAACCACTGGCTACATAACTGGTGTTATTTCAAGGGGATCCTGTATCTGTCAGTCTCGCAAGTAATGGTAGATAACACTTCCTGTTTAGCCAGGAATGGCTTACACATCTCAAACCAGGGCTTCCACATATTGGCTAAAACATTTAGTGCCCCCAATAGTGCCTTTTTAGGAAGAGTCTCCCTCTTGGATGTTCACACATAACAGATTTAAACTGAAATTCTGATACATAGAAAAATGCCACAATTTGATGTTCTTCTGCAACTCAAATACATTCATATTTGTGTTGCTACTGAGACGTACTTTTAGTACAATGACAGCACTCCCTCTACTCCAGGTTTAGTGTCTCTCATGCCTTCAGGTGCTTTGATAATTTTAGGGGAGTATCTATACCTGTTAGAAATAACATTACTGCACATTAGATTACTCATGACTATAATTTGGAGCTCCTGGAAATCCAAATCATCCTTAACAAGTCCAGCTATTACTTTATTGCTAGCTGTAGATTCCCATCAATGTCCCCAAAAGATTAACATTATTGAGGCATTAACTTAAACCAAACACTTTGCTAAATGAACAACCTAAGCATTGACTGACACACCTACACCTCTAAAAGTAGTTGTGCTCTTGTATTTTTTAGACTTTGTTAACACCAAATGCAATGGAGTAAATTGTAAAAATACCCAGTAGAGGCTCTAGCATGCTTGACTTGGTTTTTACCAAGCTAGCCTTCACCTGTACCCCACTCTGCTTCTCCTCAGCTCTGGTTAAATTTGACCACAAATTGGTCATCTTCTTTGTCAGGTCTCATTGTACTATGCTGTCAATAAATTACACAATATTTAGGGACATCTCCAGGGCAAACCTACTTCATCTTATAGAAGACATATGTCAAATTCACAAAAATCCCTTGATCCCTTGCTGGTAGTACCAACTTAGAGGGCTGCCACATTATCTCTGACTTTTACCAGCAATCTAAACAGCTGCTTAGAAAAGTCAGTAGACATCTATCCTAAATATAATGGTAGATTCAGGAACAAACTTCCCTGGTGAAACTCCCTCATAATAAGTTGTATAACGAAAGAAGGAAAATAATGTAAAATTGCAAGGAATTCCCATCCTTGTACCTCAAGACCACACTGAAACATGCCAGGAAGGAACCAAAGAATAATATTAGAAAAGGAAAAAACAGAACAGGACCTTAAGGTTGCCACATATACCAAAGAAAACTACAAATCTTTTTTCACTTATATCAGAAAATTAAGGAATAATGTCCAGCACTGCACTGAGCTCATCCATAATAATATCACCAACATGGCTCCCATTGATATAACCAATATATCAAGAGACAAAGTTAGTACTAACTTTACCCCATCTTTCCAAATTGTTGCCCCCTCTATCCCTGAAAATTTTGTTTCCCGAAATCACATTAGAATCCCTGTCAAAGGGTAAAATAATACCTCCATGGTACCAAACAACATACCAGATTGCCTTCTCTTCAGTGCCAGGTATGCACTGTCTCAGTCTCTACTTAAATCTCTCAGCTTCTCCCTGTCTACAGGGTTTTTGCCTGATGCCCACAAAACAGCCACTGTGACTCCTCTAGACAAGGGTCCCCTGTACAAGCCCAGGTAATAACAGGTTTATCAACCTCACCAACCTTATATTTAAAGCTATAGAATGCATCATAGCAGAACTCATTTATCCAGATGTAGGCAATGTAACTGAACTAGACCCTGCAGAGTTTGGTTTTGTGAATGGCAGGTTCAGCCTACTGAACTTAGGAAGCTACTTTGAAAAAGTTACAAAGGTTATGGACAGTGGTCACTCTGTGCACTGCTTACCTTGACTTGGCCACGGCTTTTAATATTATTCCCCACAAACTTAGTGTAAAGCTCACATGTTGTCCACTTATTTTATTTATTTATTTTATTTTACATTTGTTTACTGGGAAAGTCCAGCTGGACATAAGTCCTTTTTCAGTGGAGGCCCGGGGAGAAAATCTTCAAGTCAATTAAGTAGCATAATAGCAAAAGATAATAATAATAATAAATATAGCAATGAAACAATACGTAATATAGCAAAATTGTAAATATAAAATATAAGATATACAGAGCATTTGTAGTAACATCAAAATCAGATATAGAAACAATGACCACATCAAATAAGCAGAGACATTTAGTTAGACAGTTATAGTGGTCATCATAAGTATTTACAAGAGATAGTGTACAGTCATCATGCTTCACAAAATGGTCCTATACAGTTAAGGAAAGTGGGGAGAAATAGGTTAAAAAAGGCAGGGTGGAGTGGGGAAGTCGCTTATCCTGGGGAGGTACAGGAACAGAGCCAAGAGTTGGCAAGGTGGGTTTTTAGGAGTTTGCTAAACTGTACAGTTGAAGGAATATTAACCAGAGAGTTTGGCAGGTTGTTCCGAAGCTTGGAAATATGGTTGGAGAAAAGGGATTCACCAGCTGAATTTTTAGCTTTAATGACTTGAAGAAGTTTATTGTTAGAGCGGAGGGGTCTTGAAGCAGAGTAGGGTTGAATGATATCTTTGAGGGTTGGGGTGTTTTCAGGATGGTGGAGAATTTTATGAGCTAAGTTTAGTTGATTAAAGTGTAGGAGCTGAGGGAGTTCAAGCCATTTATGTTTCTTGAGGGACAGACAATGATGAGACCTGTAGGAAGCATTGGTGGTGAATTTAAAGACTTTATTATGACAAGTTTCACGTCTGGCAAGGTCTGTTTTGCGTAGATTGGTCAAGACTGGGGAAGCATATAGGAGTGTTGATAGAAGGTGTGTCCTGGCAACTGTGACTTTTGTACTATTTGTAAGAAACTGTTTGTTCCTGTATAGGAGGGCAAGTTTATTGTGTACTTTTTTGATAGTTTGGTCTATATGGAGATCAAATTTCAGGTTATTGTCTATTACAACCCCTAGCATTTTGGTATGGGGAGTTGGACTGATCGTAATTTTGTTTTTGGAAAAGATGTGGAAGGCTACAGAGGGAAATGTATTCTTGGATGGGCAGAAGAGCAGAAGTTTAGTTTTACTGAGGTTTAGTATAAGGTGGAAGTCCATTAGCCAGGTTTCAACAGATGAAAAACAATCTTGGGTGGTGGTTTGAATGTTGTTGAGGAAAGAAAATGAGCATATCAAAGTGGATTCATCAGCATATTGGATAAAGATAGCATGGGGAGTGGCAGAGTCAAGTTGATTGGTGTAGAGAGAAAATAGAAGGGATCCAAGGATAAAACCTTGTGGTATCCTTATGGTGACTGGGAGGAGGTGTGAGAGGTTTGTTTTTAGCGGACAGCTTGTTGACGATCTGCTAAGTAGCTTTGAAATATATAATAGTAGTGTGAATGAGGTTAAGGGAGGAAAGGAATGTAATGAGTTTGCTTTTGGTTGACCATGTCAAAGGATTTTGACAAGTCAAGAAAAATGGCTGATACAAATTGGAAGTTGTTTCTGTGTTGGTTGACTGTATTCATAAAGGACAATAGGGCTGTTGTGGTACTATATGCAGGACAAAAACCATGCTGGGTATGAGACAGGAGATTGTGTGAGAGGAGGTATTCCATGAGGTGGGTGTGTACTACTCTTTCAAGGATTTTAGACAGGGGTGAAAGAATGGCAATGGGGCAAAAATTAGTTAGATCACAGGAGCTACCACCTTTATGTATTGGTAGTATGTGAGATATTTTCAAGATAGTGGGAGCATATGCCTGAGTTATTGGTCTATTTATAAGTATGGCTACAGGGTAGGAGATAGATTCTGCTGTAATTTTTAAATAATCTGCAGGGAGTTTTTCGGCAGCTAGAGTGGTTGGTTTTAGTTTTTTTCAGTAGTTTTTATAGGACCTTTCGATCTAAGGAAAATTTTCAGCCTGCACTATTTCAAACAGAACTTAGTGCATGTGACTGGAACCCTCTAAAAACTCTCCCTCTTGAAGAAGCTGCTAAATATTTCAACAACAAATTCTTAACAATCCTTGACAGACATGCACCTAAATGATCCATTAGAACAAAATCCAAACCTGCCCCATGGCTCTCAAAAGATACCAGACAAAAAAATTTACTTAGAAATAAGTCCTGGACTAAGTAGAGAGCAACCAGAAATACCCCAGATCAAAAAACCTTTAGACAGTTGAGAAATGCTACAAAAAAGCAATTCTCTCTGATAAAAAAAGCTACTTTTGCAAACTGCAGCAAAATCACCACACTAATCCACAAAAGTTCTGGGCAAGCATAAATAACCTCCTTCACCCTGGCCAATCTAGCACTCCTTCCCCTCTAGGGTCAGAAAACAATACCTCCCATCAAACTGCCAATACCTTTAACACTTTCTTCACAAATACCATACAATCTCTAGCCAACCAACTAGCAACAGATAACTCTGATCTACCTAATTCCTTACCTCATACTCAGCCTACATTCCAGCTAAAACCCATCCCTACCTCCTACATATATAAACTTATCCACAAACTCAAACCTTGTACCCCCTCAGCCGATAACTTACCATCTGAATACCTTCAGCAAGCTGCCAAAGTAGTCGCCTAACCTATATCCATCCTGATTAACCGTACCATAACCGAAGGAACCATTCCAGATCTCTGGAAAATCTCTCATATTATTCCCTTACACAAAGGAGGTAACACTACTGACTATTCTAACTACAGGCCTATAACCCTCCTTTCTCCAATAGCCAAAATTATGGAAAAATGTATTCACCAACAGCTTATGAACCACTTACTAAAACATAACATTCTAGCTAACTGTCAGCATGGTTTCAGACCTTATCATAGTACCACCTCAGCTCTCCTATCCTTCACTAACACCATTAATAATAACCGCAATAATAACAGCCTCTCATCAGCACTCTTTCTCGACCTGTCTAAAGCCTTTGATATGGTTAACCATCGCCTACTCTTGAATACTCTGTCATCCTTCTCTCTTGACACCAAAGCAATTCTTTGGTTTAAGTCCTACCTTAGTAATAGACAACAAGCAGTCCTTTGGGACAATCAACTATCTTCTCACCTTCCCATTTCCCTAGGAGTCCCTCAAGGATCCATTCTTGGTCCGCTCCTATTCTCATTCTTGGTCCGCTCCTATTCTCATTCTTGGTCCACTCCTATTCTCATTCTTGGTCCACTCCTATTCTCATTCTTGGTCCACTCCTATTCTCATTCTTGGTCCACTCCTATTCTCATTCTTGGTCCGCTCCTGTTCTCATTATTCATCAATGACCTTCAAATAGCCATTCCTCTAACCACCTGTATACAATATGCTGATGATTCTACAATCATATGCTCTGCCAGCACTATATCTGAACTTCAGTCTTTAACCCAAACAGCTTTCAACACTGTAGAGTCATGGTTCTCTAGACGGTGCCTTCTTTTGAACACAAAAAAGACCAAGCTACTATTGTTTATGCCAAACACTAAGTCACCCCTCATAGATTTCTCCATTCAATCTAGCAATGGTACCCTTTTATCCCCAGACTTTTCCACCAAACTATTAGGAATTACAATTGATAATAATCTCACCTTTGACATTCACATTAATAACACCATTAAATCTGTTAATAAAAAACTGGGCTCCCTATATAGGATAAAACCTTTCTTGACTCCAACTGCCAGAAAGACTATTGCCCACTCCCACCTAATTTCAACACTACTGTATGCAGCTCCCATATATACTAATCTAAAAAAAAGTAATCTTACCAAACTATCCAACTCCTATGTATTGCTAGATTTGCCACTGGAAACCCATATAGAACTCACCATTGGCATAACCTTCATCAACTAGACTGGCTGGAACTAAAAAACCTTCTGATACTTTCCCAACTTACCATCACTCATAAAATTTTTTATCAACCTAATAATACACCAGTACTAAACAACCTTATATCACCCTATAGGAATCTTGAGTCCTTACGTTCCTCCAATAAACTACTTACTAGGACCACCAAGTCAAACAACTTAGCTGGTGACTCACTATTCTTAAATACCGTGGGAAAACAATGGAACCTCTTGCCCTCTGACCTTACCACACTTCCATCCCTCTCTCTCTTCAAGCAAAGTCTTAAGGCATACCTTACAAATCACTGGCTATGCCCTTGCTGTTACCCAGACTGATCCTCTGGACTTCTCATTGTCATCTCTTGGCCTCCCACTCTCCTACTCTCTTTCCTATATTCTCCCCTAAATTAGAAGGTACTTAAGTAATCTCTACTACTTGACAACAATTAGATATCTTTTCTGCTGAGCTATCAATGTACCCTGTTGGTAGTATTCCCTGCCTCTTGATTAATATACCCTCCTTTATTTTCTCTCCCATCCTTTTTTCTAATAATATGTCTAGCAAATAATCCTTAGGAAAAGTAACTGCCTGCATAAACTAGATTTACCAAAGATTTAAAGGTATTTTCTAATAATGTCTTGGGATTGCCCTAGACTTACATGCTGTAAAATGTTCTGTAAATGTATGATGTATGTAGTATAGTATGTCTTTTTGTCTTCCTAGAATTTATAGCTAATACCTTTTTGTCTATTTTAAACCTTTTGGTGTGGTGGTGGTATGTTTTACAATTGGAGCTTTTCTCCTCGGGCCTCTGCTGAAAATGGAAATATATCCAGCTGGACTAGCCCGGTTAACAAATGTTAAATAAATAAAAATAAATAAATACATAAAGTAATGGATGAGAACTGGATTTAATTTGAATTAGCTGCTAGTGTTTTGTGGGGGTGTATTATGGTTAGGTTCTGGGGGGTTGAGTTTGGACCTGGGCTGGTTGTTGGTTAACATTTGAATGGATTCTGTGAAGTAAGTGTTGAATTGGATTGCCACATTATCATAGTTGTTAGCTGTTTTTGGAGTAGGAGTAGAAGATTTACCTGGTTGTAGTAAGTTATTATTTGCAACCCAGAACTTTTGTGGATTATTCTGATGTTTGATTTGAATATTGTAGTAGTAGTAGTTAGATTTATCAGCTTTTATTAGTTTTTTAGCTTTGTTACGAAGTTCAAGAAAATGTTGTTTGGTAGTGGTGGTTTTGTTTTATGGAATTGTGACCAGGCCTTGTCTCTAGATTTGAGTAAAGACCTGGTTTCTTTGTTTAACCGGGGTGAGTAATTGTATTTAACTCTAATAATTCTGGCTGGAGCATGGGTTTTGAGTATGTCAAGGAAGGTTTTGTTAAAGGAATGTACTACCTCGTCCAAGGCTATTGTGTGAGGTGTTCCCAGGAACAGTTTTTTAGTGCAGAGTTAAAGTTGTTAGGATCAAAACCTTTTTTGTTTCTGATTGAATGTAAGAAAGGAGGTGTGATGTACTGAGTGGCTGTGGTCTCTTAGGAGAAAGGTTGGGCTGTGGTTGCTCAGGTTGTCAGGGAGGGAGCCTGAGAAGTAGGCTATATGGGGAGAGTTAATAAGAATCCAATCAAGTATGGATTGATGTTTATAGAGGTTTTATTGGCCCTAGTGGGAGATGTGATGACTTGGACAAAGCCATACAGGTTGATGTGAGTTGTTGGAGTTGGGGAGGAACAGAGGAGCCAATCAATATTGAAGTTCCCCATGAGGATGGTCTCTTGAGGGAGAAATGAGGAGCACCATTGTAGTAGGTTTGGGTGACAATGTTATTGCCAGGTGAAATGTAACCACCTATGATATTAAGATGTTTGTTAGAGTTAATGGTTAATTTGGCTAGAATTACTTCAGCATTAGCTATATTTGGGATGGTATAGTCCAGGAGGTCAAGTGTTAGGTGGCCATTATATAAGATAGCTACACCTCCCCTTTTATGTTTATTCTATCTTTCCATATGATATTGTAGCCTGGGGCAGTGATTTCCCTACTGTTGATATTTGGCTTTAGCCATGTTTCAGTTAAAGTAACTATTTCAGGAGAATAGTGAGATAGTAGTGCATGTAGGTTATGAGTTTTATTAGCTATACTTCTTACATTTATGTTGAGGAGGAGGAGGGATGATTTGTTTCTTTGGTGGAGTGGGTCTATATTATAACACCAAAACACTAGCACCAAAGACCAATCAAATTCTTTCCCTGGTAAAGAATTTGTTTGCTCAAACACGCACACACACACACACACACACACACACACACACACACACACACACACACACACACACACACACACACACACACACACACACACACACACTTACAAACATAACTATGTGGGGGGGCTTTGCCCTCCACACTTCCCAGTGTGGGGGGTCTCTGCCTCCCACATCCCCCTAACTAAATATACCAACTCCAAGATTGCACTACAGTGGCGAAAAGGGCAATACTGTGTAGTTGGCCAGCTACACCTTTGCCCTGTAAAGTACTCATCAAATCGCTTAAATGCATTTCGATGAATATGTGCCACTCATTTGGTGCTTGATATTTCATTTCAACGTTGTAATATAGACCCGGTGGAGTAGAGAAAGATTAAATTGAGATGAGGAGAGTAGTGAATCATGGGTTGTTTAGTTATGTGATCAAGGAGTTTAGAGAGTTTGTATAGGAGTTTAGCGAATCTAAGGGAGGTTGAAGATTTAGTCAGCTGAGGAAGGAATTTAAGTGAGTGGTAGTCTGTATTAGTGGTGAAGAAGAGGGTTGGAGCTATAAGAAAATGTTGAAAATTATGTGATGTTGGATATGTGGAGGTATGCCAGGGTGGGTGAGTAGAATATTTGAGGGGAGTATTGTATGAGGAGAGGCTATATAACAGGAGTAGCAGTAGACAGGAGGTAAAAAGGAGTAGAGTTAGTTTTAAAGATGACTTGCTAAGTGGAGACAAATATATATAAAAATTTGCAGATATGGAATGTAACAATTGTGCTATGTGTGATCTGGGCTATTGTGCTGTAGAGAGAGTGTTACTTATGTTAGTAGGAAGTGTGATTGGGTGTAGGCTGGTAGATGTGGCTATGGTCAAGTATAAATGTACGTGTAGTGGGGGTGGGCGGAGCAGGTTGAGCCCCCACAGGCTGTCCTGTTGGAGTGACAACCAAAAAACAATCAGAATCACTGCAAAGTGAAGGTCAGTATGTGCACTGGCTTACTAGATAATATTGTCTATATTAGTTTAGAAAGTTATAGGGGCAGGGAGTCCAGATAATCATGAGCAAGAGTAAGGGAGCAGGTAGATGAAGGAGGAGAGGAGAAAAAAGCACAGTTTTGGTAATTGCAGGGAAAGATAGTAACAGAAAGGAACAGGGAAGAAGTCACAGAGTGAAGCAAAGTCTTCAATAGTAAAGTGGAAGGAAAAAGAGACAGCAAGGAGACCTCAGTAGTGTGCAGACCCTTACAATATGTAGTATATGCTAGCTACTTATTAATTAGATTGGCGGTACAACTGTAGTATTTGTCTTTATTTGACTGTAATCGCTGAAACATGCAGTGAGGAAACATACTGTGCAGGCTTGATTCAACTGAATATTGTGCTGGCACAGTACTCTTGCTCCTGGGAAAGTCCAAGATTCAGGCTGAAGGTCTTAGTGAGAAGGTGAGTTTTTAATGAAATGTGCTGAAAAATAGACAAAACAAAAAAGATTAGTAAATCGGTTAGAAAAGACTAGTATGGGGAACCATACAAACATAATATACTATATTACCTGTACAACAGACAAACGGTACAAGAAAGAGGGATGGGTGGGAGAATGTAGATTGTGCTATAGGGCCAATGAGTATAAAGACTACAAAGACAGAATCTCCTTTACAGGGATTTGTTTTAAAAACATGTTAAGTTAGCGGGAACTAGAGGTACAAATCAACCACCTGGAACACTTAACAGGGATGATAGGACATTAGTGTAGTATTAAATGTGTAAGGGACAATTCAACTAATATGTATCCTGAGGATAGCTTAATAGGTAATGAGCTCAAAGGCAGCTATTCTTATTAAATGGATACGCATCAGTGGTGTATACTACATCTAGGGTACAATAATCTTTTTAGGTATGGTATGTACGCTAACTAGGGTACATTAAACACTGTAATAGTCAAAAAATAAAAAACATGCTTCTAAGCAGGGAAGTGACAAAAAGCCAAATGCTTGAAGGAAGTCATTTACTGATAAAGCAAGTTATTGCAAACAATGTGAAGATGGATGGAACCCAAAGCAGCAAACTGAGCATTTGGACGGGTAGTGTAAATATTTGCGATAACCATTTCCTTAACTACCATAGTAGGACTCTAATTACATAATCCCTGACAATTAATACTGCATAAATAAATTATAGTAAACAACAGGTCAAGTACTAATTTCAGTAACAGAATGTAAGCACTATATCAGACCAACTTGACAAATATTACAGAATATATAATATGTAGAAAATGACAGATCAAGCGGCCATTTAATATAAAAATATAATGCAATTTGACAGTATACCACTTACAAGGCTTGCACACCACTGGGCAATGCCGACTTTCAGAAAGACTCGATAGCTAAGTTAAAAAATGGCACCACTGTCATTGGGAGGGCTAAGTAAATTCAGTTGGCTGACATAACGAGAGGGAAGGGTTAGGGAGGAGTAAAAGGGACTTGGAGAGAGCCTATTGGGTAGCTTCTAGGAGTGCAGTAGTAAGAAGTCAGGGTTGAAAAGAAGTGGTAGCAGAATCATATAACATAGTGGAAGTGAGGAGTGAAAGACAATGTAGTAGAAAGGGGTGGTGAACAGACTAATGCCTGCCTAGTGAGCCCCCACAGGCTGTCCTGTTCGAGTGACAACCAAAAATCAATCAGAATCACTGCAAAGTAAAGGTCAGTGTGTGCAATTGATTGCAAATTGCCTATCCAACAGATACCAGGTTATGAAAGTTGCTGGTATACTCTCTGAATGTAAAATTGTAATGAGTGGTGTGCCACAGGAATCCATACCAGGCCCACTCCTATTTGGCATTTATCTTTCAGACATCCAAGCCATTATCCCAGAAGTGTAGTTGACCAAGTTTTCTGATGACTGCAAGTTGGGTATTGTTTTACATCCATCCACTCATGCTAAACAGCTCTGGCATGGATTGGAATCTACACATACTTGGTGTTCTGAAAATTCTCTAAAGATAAATGCAAAAAGTACAGCATAGTTATGTTCTGCCTCATATGTTATAAATGGTACCCCTCCAGATAGAGAAAATCATAAGAGACCTGGGTACTCATGTGGACAATTGTCCCTTATTTCATCATCATGTTTCCACCATAGTCAGGAAATCCGGATCTATATAATATGAACGAAAGTTCATATAAGTGAACGCACAATGAGCGAAAATCCCGGACATCAAAAACAATATTGTGGGGGGCTGCACCCCTCACATCCCCCACTTAATATATATTCCAACTCCGAGGTTGCACTACAGTGTGGAAAGGGCAAAAACTCCAATCTTCACTGTACTGAGATCCCACAACACGCACCTCGATGTCCTGGAGTTTTGCTTATTAGAGTGTACACTTATATGAATTTTCATTCATATAATATAGACCCAGGAAATCCATCTATGTGTCCCAGTTACTTACCAAGGGAATATCTTCAAGATCCAAAGTCATCATTCTGCCATTGTATTCCTCGATTCTTAGACCCAAGACTGAATGCAATGCCCCCTTTGGTATGAGCAAGTCCAAGCATGTCACTCAGCTAAAGAGGCCACAAAGATTTCTAACCAGGGAAATTAAAGGTCTTAAATCCTTCAACTTATCTTGAAAGCTTATCCCAGCTCTCCTTATACTCAGTAACCTACAGCTGCCCCAAGATGACTCATCCCTAAATTTTCAAGCCATGAAAAACCCAATCCTATTTGTCCTTCTAGTTCTTTATAAAACCAGCACCTCTACAAGCTCTCACTCTAGAGACCAAACCTACACCAAAACATAAACAAAACTAGTTGGAAGGATAGGGTCATAACACAGTGTATTCTCAGCCTATGGGATAAGGTGCTACTACACGTCAAAGTACTACTCTGTCTACCTTTAACTTAAGGCTAGGCTTCATGACTGAATGGGCAGACACCAAGGTTATCATGTAAGGGCATGCTTGATTTGAAGGTAAACAGTATTAAGTTTTTGACAAGAATGGCAAGGTATATATGACTAGGCATGTTATGGTCCCCACGATCACTTGTCTAGCATTATTCAATGTTCCTATCTGTGCCACCTCCTAGCTACAGGAAGGAATCACACATCACTGAATATAAAATGCTAACAAAAGTTTCTGTTATACAGTCTGTCTAGAAGCATGAATAAACACAGATGTTATATGAAACGAGTTTTGTTTTCATAAACTCATATTCTTTGCAGATGAAACAAAAACATTCAATTAATTTTAGCCACTTTGGAAAATGTTTTATATCCCAAAGCATTATGCTGTATTTTACAGCTTAATATCAGACAGTGTGACTCTCTGTATATCTTTGGGAACCAGAGTCCCCAATAAAATGGGATAAAGTAGTGTTATAAAGTATTGTCCTGTGTACTTCATGTCAATGTATCATTCACCTTAAATTGTGTGGCATCACTAATAATTTAAAAGTTATAGAAACAGCAGTAAAATCTTCCTTCTTCCAGTGCTCATGATAAGGAATTTCCTTAAAGGAAATACTAGAATCAAACACCTATATTCTCTTGCAGAACAACAGAAAACTATGGGAGATATTTAGAAAAGATAATTAATACCAGAAGCATAGTGGGTTCAACCAGCACCCTGTGTCAGTACAATGAACCAGCACCCCACCTTGACTTGAAGATCAAAAACAAAATAAAAAAGCACTTCACTTTAATAATCCAGACATTCTCTAAAGTATTCAATGGTATTTATTACTGCTTGGTTGTAACTTGATTAAAGTGTAGCTATCATTCAAGTCTTTTGGATTAAGCACTTGGGCTTCAGACCAGTTGTTTTACATTAGGAAGGTTTGTGGCAAGCACTGTGGTGGCAGGACAGGTAGCTTTCATCCTTCTAAGTTGGGAACTGCTGATTGAGAGCCCAGTGTCCAAGTGTATTAGTTCTGGTTTAGGCACTTGGGCTTCAGGCCAGTTATTTTACATTAAGAAGGTTCGTGGTCTGCACTCTTGTGGGAGAAGAGGCTGGACTCTGCCCTTCTGAGCTGGGAATTTCTGGTTAAAGGTTTATAGTGCCTGAATATTTGAACTGTATCTTACTGAAATTGGTTCACCTTGTTTGCTCTAGCATAGACTAGATCCAGGCCTGCTGAATCTAGCTTTGTTTATATGCTTGTTGTTTGTTTGCTTGTTATTTCCCTGGAAGCTAATTCCACCTAATACGCAACTTCTCAGCGCTTCTGTGGATCACTAGTGATATCTGCATTGCTTACTGTACTTATTTCCTTGTTTCACTTGAAAGAAAGTTACTGTTTGTCGTTTTTGCATTTAGTTACTTGTAACACATTGCACTCAAGTTACCTGGCACTTGCTCACTAAAGCAATTATATAAGTCAGCACTAAAAATTAAAAGCACTACACCCTCACTCCCCACTGGCCCTTGTTTTCAATTAAGGAATTACCAATATTATTCTAGCATGTACAAAGGTCAGTTGTCAATCTTCTCTCCGGTCCAGCTGGTGAATCTGGGAATCTTGAGGCAATGTTATAACTGCCTCATGTACACAGACAGCCCTCTCCTCCTCCCACATAACACAAATACTTAGAGATGCAGCTATTTAGCCAAACTGGAGGCTGAGCTCTCTCAACTCAGGACTGGCAAGACCAGACAGGAGGAGAAGGCAACTACACACACCACAAAACCAGCCTCACATAATGCTACCACTCCACTGAATCAAACACATAAACACACAAAGACATACTGAGGCTCTGAGTAAAATTTACCTAAACAGCAGAGGCCTCCAAAGCAGACACCCAAACAACTGCTACCTCAAGACACCCCACAAGCAACACATAAACCACAAAAGCAGTGTGCAAAGCAGTCACAGCCCTTAAGGCCAAATACAACACCAAACATACTTGTCATAGGTGACTCCATAGTCAGACACACTGACGTCCCACTCACCAGGCTGAACAAGGAGAGGGTCACAGTAAGCTGCCTATCGGGCGCTAGAATCCGCCACATAACACAAGCACTCGGGTCACTCCACTGCAAGTACAAATATGACACAGTCATTGTCCATGCTGGTGTGAACGACCTGAGACGTACCTCCTGGACTACATGAAAAGAGACATAGAGGAGCTCTCTGATTATGTAGCCCAGGCAGGTATGACCCTAACCCTGAGCAGTATCCTTCCTTCACCAAGAATGATGCCACAATATAGAGACAAGATGATCAGCTTTAACAATTGGCTTAATGTCTGGTGTCATTCAAAGGGGATCCAGTGTCTGTCTGCCTGAGATGACATGCTTGACAAGCCACGCTGCTTCGCAAGGGACGGCTTGCACCTGTCACCCGTGGGATTCGGATATTGGCTAAGGCTCTTGCCACCCCATAGTGCCTTTTTAGGCAAGGCTCAAATTCTAAACCTACCACCCTAGAAAACAAAAATGGGAAGAAACTGAGGGTAATGCTGCTCAATGCCAGAAGTCTAAATCTCAAAATGCACGCACTCGAGGCCCTTCTCAGTATGGAGAACATCGATGTCTGTGCTGTAACTGAAACCTGGTTCAAGGCTCCTGAGAGCACCCGGCACTATTAGGTTTTACCTCATATCATGCGTTCCGGCCCCAAAACCCGGCCCACACCACAAACGACGAGGGTGTATCCATATTCATAAAGGATACCCACACCTCCAGGTTGGTGGCAACGCACGAAGCTTCGGAAACCATCCAGGTGCAACTAACCAGGCAAAACTGCTCTACAAATTGTAGCATGCTACAGGCCACCCTCTCAAACTCAGGAACCCCACACAGCCTTCCTGAAGACACTGGAGGGTATAAATGTATCTCCAAACACCATCATATTGGGTGACTTCAACTACCCGAATATAGACTGGGAACATTACTCAAGCCCTAACTTTCTAGCCCAATGGTTCCTGGAGTTCATAAATTCAAATGCCATGGAACAGCTAGTCACTGTTCCCACGAGAGGAGAAAATATACTAGATCTCATTGTCACAAACATGGGGACAAAATGCTCCACACCGAAGTATATCCCTCATTGGTGAGATCTGATCATAAACTAATCTCACTGGAAATCCACATCCCGCCCCCACCCCAAACAAAAAAGACCATAGTGAAGAACTTCTCTAAAGCAAACTTCACACTACTCAAGACTGGTGTGGTATCCTTCAAGGCCCCTGAGCCAGTGGAAACCACAACCCAAGCTGCGGAAGCCCTTACAAATGCCTTCTATGAACACCTCCAGGACTGCATGGATCAGGCAATCCCAAATAAAACCAAGACTCTTTCCACAAAGGGCAAACGTCCAGTCTGGTGGACCCCAGCCATTAACAAACTTTACAATAAGAGGAGAAAGCTGTTACATGATAGAACAAAATCCATAAAAGGGAAGTCACCCCTGATCATTATTAGTAAAAGAATACGAGCACTCATAAAATCAACTAAGGCCAATTTTGAGAGAAAAATTGCCATGGATTCAAAGGACAATCATAAGGCCTTTTTCAGCTATGTTAGGAACCTGGGTGGAAACTCCCAGATATGCTCAGAATTAGTCCAAAATGATACAAAAATCACTGAACCCACAGACATTGCCAACATACTGGCAGACAGGTTCAGTGCAAACTTCACCCCTCTCCCCTAAAGGAGAGATAACTATCCCAGCCGAGTGTAGCCTCCCGGACATCTCAAATGTGCAGGTGAAAGCTGCTCTCTCTAAAGCTAAAACACAGCATCAATGGGACCGGATGGTGTCCCTGGCTGTGTGCTACACGAGCTAAATGAGGAATTAAACCGCACATAAGGCAGCTGTTTAATCTCAGCCTTACCACAGGATACGTGCCCAAGGAGTGGCGTGACGGCAACTGTGGTCCCACTCTACAAAGGCGGCACCTCTACGGACCCTGGTAATTACCGCCCCATAAGCTTAACAAGTCTAGTCTGCAAAGCTATGGAGAGGATCATAATGGAGCTCATAAACAAAGATATAGGGACTTGCAGACATTGGACCCGACCCAGTTTGGCTTTGTCAAGGGAAGATCATGCCTTTGAACTTGGTCGACTTCTTGAAACAGTCACCAAGGCCATTGATGAGGAAAGGCAGTCCATACAGCCTACCTTGACCTTGCAAAGGCTTTCGACACAATACCCCACTCGGGTATTGTAGAAAAACTACCAGCTTAAATGTAAACCCATATGTCACAAGATGGGTTGCAAACTGGCTTAAGGACAGAACCCACAGGGTTAGAGTTGCTGGCGCTGTGTCAGACTCCAAGCCGGTCACAAGTGGTGTCCCACAGGGCTCGGTCCTTGGCCCCTATTGTTTGGCATCTACTTCTCAGAAGTACAGGCCAACATGGGAGGACTTTGGCTGACAAAGTTTGCAGACGACTGCAAACTGGGTGCCGTAGTGGAAAGTGCATCGGACACGGATATCCTTCAGAAGGGACTCACGGAAACAGATAGCTGGTGCCAGAGCCATGGCCTGAAGTTAAACGCCAAAAATGTATAGTCATACCCTTCGGGAAAAACAAGGTAACCCCAAGCTACCATATAGGTGGCAATCCACTAAGCACAGAAGAGGTTATCAGGGACCTGGGGACCCAGGTTGACAGTGGCCTTTCTTTTGACACTCACATTGCTAAAGTGGTTAGAAAGACCTTCTACATTGCCCACCTGATCATGAAGGGATTCACATCCAGATCTAGTGAGGTCATTGTTCCCCTGTACTCTTCACTTATCAGACCAATGATCGAGTACAATGCCCCATTCGGGATGTATCTCACCCGACATCTGCAGCAATTGGAGAGACCCCAAATGTTCCTCACCAAAAGGATAAAGGGACTCCAAAATCTGTCATATGCTGCCAGATTGAAGAAACTCCAGCTCTATTCAGTCGCATACCGTCTGCTCAGAGGTGACATGTGCCTGACATACAAGGCCATGTCCAACCCGGAATTAATGGACATGCTCCACCTCAAAAAATCCAAATCCACCAAAACCACTAGAGCAAGCGACTTAAACCTTAGCATGGATATAAATAGGACGTGCTGGAGGGATAGATTTATCACTCAGAGACTCCCTATGCTGTGGAATAAAATCCCGGTCCATGTGAGGCAGAGCACCTTGCTGACTCTGTTCAAGAGAAATCTAGACCTGTGGATGGGAGATCGTAGGTTTACCCCTGGAATCATCTCTGTGTCACTGCTGGACAGAGGCACAACAAACTAATGGGCACAGTATTTTTCATATAAGGGTGGCGTAAGCCAAAAAATGGGCTAGGCTTATAAATGCCTTAGGGCAGATAGCCTAGTATAAACCTATGAACCTATGAACCTAACCCAATTGCTACATTGTAGGTGATTGGCTTATTGCAGTTAGATTTATGCCTCCACACCCGATCTTCCATTGAAGACCCAAAAAAAAACCAGGCATTCCTTCCACTGACACACCAACCAGGTGGCCAGATGCAAGACAAAACTCCCTTCCCATCCCAGCCATTCAGGTCCCATTTCTGTGCCCTGCCCCCAGCCCTCTTTCAACATATGATATTAAAAAATAATAATTTCTTCTTTTAAACTGTAGCCAACTGTTTGATAAAAATGTAGCAAACAGTTGCTACACTTTACACCCTGCCTGCACAGAGACCTACACCACTCATGTTTAAGTAAAAAAAAAGTCTTCTTTTTAAACTGTAGCAAACTGGTTGCTACAAATGTTGCAAACAGTGAATTACAGTTTAACTCTGTATGCATGGAGAGATATAGCACTCAGGTTAGTTAAGAAAAAAGTAAAGTTTTTTTTTTTTTTTTTTGACTTTTAAACTGTAGCACGTAGTTCCTGCAGTTTGGACCCCAAATGGACTGTTACAGCACTCAGGTTTGACCTCAGATGCAAAGCCAGTATTGCATTAAAGAAAGATCCGGATTGGCTGATTGCTCCTCTAACATTTTGTGCCCAGTGCAATTGCCCTTCTTGTCCCACCCTAGATATGCTACTGACTGACATACAACATTAAGCAGAACAGCACAATGAGTGGTAGCAATGCAGAGAAGGGTTGATTCTAAAACACAAATAGCCCATCGGTACTACTGGACAAAATAATATGGTATACATGGTATGCAAATAGCATAATGGCATGCAGATGAGGGTTAACATGCTAATGAGACTTATCATGTATGTAAAAGACAAAATCAAATATGGCAGTGTGATTCAGTCATATAAATTTATTATGAAAAGGAGCAACATTCATTTATTCTGAATGCTGGTGATTACCAGTGTACAGGAGCTTCAACTGAGCAATATATGTTAGTGGCCACATTCAGAGACAGTGCCTGTGACTTTCTTTGCCCTCACTTTCTGCATGGGTCTGCAGATGGGCCTGCCCGCCACAGACATATCATCACCTCCATGACCAGGACACAGTCAACCACTGCCATGTGGACAGAAACTCCGTATGGGAGGAAGTAGATGCATGCCACCCTCACATGGAAGAAAGGAGAATGTGTGGACTATGTATCTGACTGGACACGATGGTTTGTGTAGCATTAACCATCCTTGCTATGCAGACATTTCAGCAGCCTACACATTATGAGTTTCACTGGCATCACCCTCATAAATCATGCACCAGTTTCTTAATTTGAAGCTGCAAGTCGAAGAGCATATGAAATTTCAGTGGACAACAGAGAAGAAATCCATGACTACATGGGCATTCTACAAAAGAACCCATTTCCCTGAAATCTAGGGAACATTAATTGCACCAACATTGCCATCAAGACCACTCCTGTTCCACATGGTGCCTGTGTATCAGCCAACTACTCCATCATCTGCCAGGTGGTGTACTTGGCAGAAAGTATTATTTATAATGTCCATGTGCCTGTGCACTTTCCAATGCTTACCATAATTGCCTTATTTGGCATACCTGTGACCTCTACCAGTGTTTCATTTGAGGTGACTTTCTACATGATCATCTAGTTGGTAGCTGCACACATTACCAGCTAGGGGTCCTGGAAATGGCAGTCCAATTGATGTAGGGAGCAGGCCAGTCATAACTGTTTCCTGTGCCTCTCCAGTCCTTCTCTTCACATGGCTATGCCATGACATATGCACAGGAGGCATCTACTAAACTGAATGTAATGAACATCAGTGATTACTGTCACCACAAGACAGTCTTTGTTTGTGGATCTATTCTACTAAACTGAATATAATGAGCTGCACTGATTTCTGTCACCCCTAGATGGTCTGTGTTTGTGGATTTGTTTTTCTAAACCAGATATAAAAAACTGCACCACTTGACACCAACCCAGCCCTGAACCATGCATTTTATCCTAAAAAAAACTATTTTTGTAACACTATCTCTACAGAGACAAATTTCAGATAAATGTATGGTAGGGTTAAATGCATATCAGAAAAAAAGGAAGAGGACATGTTTGCAATGTGCAGTGTGGGAATGAATGTTTCTCCAATCATAGGATCATAGGAGGTTACTAGGCTATTGGCCCTGAGGCCCTTATAAGCCTAGCCAAGAGTTTAGCCCATGTTTAGACAAATCAGCACCCAATGTCCCTGTCCAGCAGGGACATGGATGGAATCCCAAAGGGTATATTTTCTGTTTCCCATCAAATTATCCAGGTTGCACTTAAAAAGTGGTAAAGAGGTACTCTGCTTGATGTGGAGAGGGAGTCTATTCCATAGATGAGGGAGTCTCTGGAACACAAATCTGTCCCACCAACAAGTCCTGTTGATGTCACAGACCAGACTGAGGCCACATATGTGGGCTACTCGAGTAGAGCTTGACTTGTAGATATGTAACAGTCCCATCAAGGTGGGGTCCATGATCGTCTTGTATGCCAGACAGAGGTCACCTCTGTGGAGTCTGTATGAAACTGAGTAGAGGGATAGGGTTTTAGCCTATCTGTGTATGGTAGATGTTTGAGGCCCTTGGATTCTCCTGGTGAGGAATTTCTGTGGTCTCTCCAGCTGCTGCATGTGCTTTGTGAGGTACATGCTGAAAGGTGCTTTGTACTCAATAATGGGCCTTATAAGGGAAGAATACGGGATGTTTTGACCTCCTTGTTCCTGAATGAGATACCCTTACTTATGAGGTAGGCCGTGTAAAAGGCTTTCCATACCACGGAATCAACATGGTGGTCAAAAGTCAGGTTGCTATCAACTTGGGTGCCTAAATCCCTCACAAACAGCTGTGACCTAGAATTCTTATTGGCCGCCTTTTTATTATTATTATTATTATTATTATTATTATTATTATTATAGAACAAGATGCATTACGTGTTTCCAGTATAGTTTTCTACACTTGGTTTTAAATTTGTATTTATGATGACACATACTCCATTTGACATAAGAATGTTAAGACACATTTGTTAATGCTGAATGTCATACTGTACTGAAAATTAAGTGGAGCTTTAGTATTTAAAAATGTGCCGATAAAATGAGAATGTATGAGGTAATTAACTAGCAAGCAGAAAACGAGACTGTGATATTTGGCCCTGGTTTGCACGCCCAAATTTTCGTGCACTAGATTTGGTGCAGCTTTGCACAGAAATCTCTACTTTGTACAGTTTAATACTATTTGATTCAGATTTGCACTGTCAGAGGGTGGTCTAATTTTGAGAAGATGTAATAGATGACTGTTACCTTAAGTCTACTAATCCATGGGATATTTTATGTTGTACAGTTGAAGATCACAGCATTCAGTTTAATACTGCCAGGGAACTTCATAGTCTGTGCAGATGATTTGGTAGCATATTACTGTCAAACATAGCTCTCAAATTATTTTCTCAAGAATTCTGGACAAAGCCAGAAATAATGGGAAGAAGTAAAGCCCAAAAAATCATAAAAATTTTTTTAAATATTCTTCAGCATGACCAAGTCAGCTATAGTCAGTTTTTACTCTAAGTGGCTATCCCGGGACTTAAAATTAATAGAGCAATGGCTTTTGCATAAATTTGCATTTTCTGAACAATAAAAAGCATGAAACTCTGTCTAGCATCTTTGACTAACTGTCATCCTCAGTGATTTACTAGAAAATGAACATTTTACAATGGACTGCAAAAATATAAGGCAAAAATCATAGACATTCTTGGAACTAAGAAATAGTTGAGATGTAAGCAGAAAGGTGATTGTCTAGCTTGTGCAGCTATACTGTTATGCATTCAGTTCAGCTAATGGGTGCTTGCTGCTGAGTCTTTAAAGACCATTTCATTTGGGAGGTGTTTGTTAGCACTCTTTGTTTTGTAGTGCATTGCATTCAGAGATTGTAGTGTCAGTCAGAATTCAAAAACGTGCATGGAAACTATGTCCGCAAACTGAATAATAGCCACACACTGCATGCTTGAAGGCAAATGCAGGAATGAAATTCCTCAAGAGAAATTGCTAGTTAGTTCAAGTCTGCCACTTTTACTAGTAATTTGTTGCTGTAACATCTATTTCAATGCTAAGTGTCAGTAAAAGGGCCCTTAAACAGCATATTCTCTAGACATTGAGATTGTATAGTCACTTAAGGGAGTCCCATACCTGCAGCCTGTGCATAAGATTATGAAGAGATGAATGGATTACACTGTGCTGCATTGTGTTATGAAAGAGTGAAAACAGCTCTGTCACATACGATTCTAGCTCGGCAGGGATGTTCCTTTTCCTCAGTATCGTTTGCACTGTACCTCAAGCCTAGCAGATGAGATAAGGAAATTGGTTTGAATGGCAAAGATTAAATGAAGAGATTGAACTATCTGCAGATGATGTCATTTTATATATAACACAACTATTGACAGAATTACCAAAGGATTTTGGGATTCTAGATAATTATAGAAAATTATCAAGATATAAAAATAAACGCATCAAAGATGAAACAATAAAAGTAAATATCGCATTACTCGTCTTTTGATTCAAAGATTTCCCTCCTTGTGGTTCACTAAAGACTGAGATATTTAGGCGTATGCCTTATGCAAAATAACAAACAAGCTGTCAGAGAAATGCAGGGAAGACATGAAGCAGAAAATATTAACTAAAATTTGGCAGTGAAAGTTAACTTTATGGATAGTAAGATCCAAGCTATTAAAATGTATTTGGTGCCACTGATCTTGAATGTACGACAGTCATATTTCTTGCTCCTAAGGTAGATATTTGCCACTGTATTGATAGGGAAATGAAATATTTAATGTGGGATGGGAAAGGCTCTAGGATGAAATGGGAACATTTGAAACTCTGATATTGTTAAACTGTGAATTTAACTGCAGTGCATGATTAGAATGCTACCAGGCTCCTGCAGTTATTACAAGACAATATGTATAAAGCAAAAAGGAAACGGATGTTACTGAGCAAAGGAGAAATATGTCAAGGAGAAGAATCACTAAGATTTTGGGGGCTGATGGAGAGTGTATATGTTAGTCAACTGAATTATGTCAAGCAAACATTAATTCAATTACTTAATAAGAAGAAAATTAAAGAATGGAAAAGGCAAATATTATCAACTGGCCATGAGCTGGGGCCTAAATTACCAGGGAGGAGAGAAGGTGTGGAAAAATTGTGGAGGTGGAGAAATATTTTGCTTACAAGAACTGAGGAATCAAGGACAGTCTTAACAGCAAACTGTTTAACACAGTCATTGGTTCGACTTTTGAACAGGGTAGTTTACAGATTTGATAGTCTTCTTTTTCTTTGCAGATATTCAAAAAACAACTTAACACTTGGTTGGTTCCCATGGTAGGCAAGGCACATTCATTTCTGAGTCTGCTTTCTGAATGGCCTTTGGCCTTTATGCAGGAGTTAATGCACAATTGAACTAAAGAGCCTAGGTTTTGGGAATGGATTATAAAAGGAGAAGAGATGTTTGGTACAGGAGGAAGGCAGACAGAATTTCAAGTTATCCCCAAGGAAACAATTTGTGTATAGGGGCTAGTCACAGCAGAGAGGGCTAGGGTAAACCATACTAATCTGTGTTATCAATGTGAACTTGGTGGAATATATCACAGAAGCCAGGAAAAAGAATAAGAGAAAAGATAAATTAATTTCAAGGGCATACCTCTGAACTGAGTGAAATAAATGACACAGGAGGTATACAGCTTAGGAAAGAATGGCACAAAAGCCTGAGGAAAGATTATGTTTAGCCCCAAGATAAACAACAAAGGATATAAAATTCTAAATATTTCCATGGAAGTGCTTGAGTAAGTACTTCTACACTTCAGCTAGGCTTCAAAAAAGTTAATAAATGGAATATAACGAAGATATAAGAAAGGAGAGAAAAGTACATGGGAACATTTTTTTAGGAATTTGAAAGTTTAAGCCACTATATAAAGGAAATTCAGAAAACAGGGAAAGACATATAGAAAATAAAAGTAACTAAAATGTCTTGCTCTTGAGTTGGGCTGACTTAGGAAAGCCAATGTTTGAGAAAGCATTAATTTCAATGGTTATGATAGTGACAAAGACAATTATTACAAGAAGATGGAAGTCTAGAGAGAAACCAAAAATAGACAACTTAACAGTAATTATGGAGGAACTTAAAGAAAGGGAAATGCAGCTAGTAAGTCAGAAGAGCAGCAATAGTATGAATAACTTCACAGAAAATAAATGGGCTGAATCATTCCTTGCCCAAATAGAAAGTGAGTATGTTGAAGAAGTTTAAAGTAAACAGATGAATGAATACAGTGAAACCAGTGATATTTGCAGAGCTATAAAAGTAGAAGTATTAGCACCCGTCTAAGCACCCTAGATTCCCCTTTGTGTATATTGTTTGGATATACATTGTTAGAATTTAACTGTTGAAATTTGACAACAGCTTGGAGGACTTACAAGCGGAGATTTATAGCTGTGAACGTTTATTTCACAAAACAAGGCTTTGGTGTTGAATATATAAATTGCATTAAGAAATGATGTGTAAATAATGGTTGGTGTGAAAACAAAGGATAATTGTAACCATCAGATTTAGACCAAGTTACAAGAAACCAGTAAAAAAATGTATATGGTTTCAACTATGTAGATAATACAATACAGGCAGTCCCTGGGTTAAAGACGAGATCCTTTTTTTTAGTCTGTCTTTAAGTCAAATTTGTATGGAAGTTGAAACAGGTACATATGGTTCTTACTAAATGTCACTTAGTCAAATGTTTGGCTCAGTATAGTATTTATTTTACTTTCATTTGCATATAAAACACTTTAAAAACACTTCCAAATAAAAAAAAATCTTAAACATAATACTGTATACTGTAGTAATAATAATAATAATAATAACAATACTGTAAGTACAATGCAGTAACAGTGCAGTAACTATATTCATACACTATAGTACAGTAGAACATTCCATACAAAAAATATGTTAAACTAACCTCTTTTTAAGCTTCACTTCACATTTCTGTACTACAGGCATCGCCCACAAATGTTTTCTACTCTTTCTTGAACTTTCAGACCTCTGTCAGACCTCCTAATGTCACCTAGACCCTAGTGAACTGCAATGTCATTTGCGCATTCTACTGTACAGTAGAGTAACTTCTTCAATACTGTACTGTACAAGACAGTGGTCTTGACCAATCAGATCACCAACACAGCAATCTCTTAACCAATCAGATCTCTTGTTCTCCATGAAGGTGGAAGTAACTGCTCTAACAAGATCTGCAAGCAGTTTCACAAACAGGGAAAATAAGGAAAAGGAAAGTACAACATAATTCTTCATTTTTAAGGTAAGATTTGGGCAACTTTAAGGATTTTTATTTATTTTCACCTTATTTCCGACATTGCGGCAGCCCATTCTTATCTATGGCTTGTTCTTATGTCAGATATCTGTAACCGGTTTACTATCAGCATTTCAAATCCTCTTCAGTTGACCATTTAGAATGTCGACCCGGAAATCTGAGTTTGTAATGCCGAAATGTAAACCAAAGCGAAAATTAATACATTGACAACCGAGATTTGATGTATTCGACATAGCAGGAGGTGACGTTACTCACCTCCTGCCATGGACATTAAACTCTACATTCAATGGCACATTAATTTTACTATTTTGCAGGGGGGGCTACACCCCCTGCACCCCCATGTGGGGGGGCTGCACCTCTCGACACCCTGCACATTAAATATACCAACTCCAAGATCGGACTACAGTGAGGGAATGGGTAATTCCTTGTTCCTCATTGAACCATGACCTCCATGCACAATGTCAAACCCAAATTATCGACCTACACTACCCGTTCGCAGTTGTGTAGTTGATCAATTTTGGTTCGACATTCTGCCGACTTGGAAACTACAAATCGACCACATGCCAGTCGACCAATGCAGTTTCCAAGTTTTGATAGTAAACCTCAGTAACCAGGGGACTGCCTGTAACTGAATACTGAGGGAATAAATACACAGTGTCCTACACATATGGAATATACAGAAATATTGTAAACTGAAGTATTAGAAAGTACAGTTGTGCAAGATGAACTTAATATAACAGTAAATGTTTGAATCCTCACTGCTGAAGTAGTCCTTTGGCTTTATAGGTTGTTTCCTGGGCAGGAACCAATCCATATAGCCAAAAGACTACTGAAGTTGTGAAAATGATGAACATCAATAAATATGCTGTTGTGGAAAAAAAAGGACTTTTTGCAATGACACAAAGTAATGCCAATTTTTCACAATGATGTTAGTCTCTCTGTAAATACTTGTACGTTAATGCCTTTTTCTGTATTTGTTAGTGTATTTGTTCTTGTTGCAGCATGCAACCCAAGCTGAGCCTGCAACTGGTAATGTGTGATCTGAGCTCTAGTCTACTCCAGTAAACAAAATAAAATAAAACAAATGAACAAACACATCCAGCACATCAGTGATAAAATGGATATGTTAAACATGAACAACAGAAATTGCCACCACATTGCCAAAAAATGATTATTGTGTAGGAGCCAAAGAAGTTAAGAAACCAAAAAAAAAAAAAAAAAAGGTCAAGGAAATGTAAAATTGTAAAAACACTGTTTGCATTTTCTTGACCTGTTTTTTTCTTTTTTGGCTTTCGTGACCTTTGGTTCCTTTACACTAAACATTTTTGGCAGTGTGCTTGCCGGTGCTGTTGTTCATTTACTGCTTTATGTTGAGCTGTGCACCTGCGGTGACTATACTAGTGTGGTCGGTGTTTTTTTTTGGTTATACTAAGTTAAATCTTTTTTTTTTTTTTTTAACATTGTGAATGACTGAAAAATCACTTTCAGGAGCAAGTAGTACCTTTAGTTCTCATTTTATAAAAATACAATATATTTACTATTTTATGTTGTACACACTTGACTGTGTAAGAAAAAGGAAATGTGCATATTTGTTGTAAAATGAATCTAAAGGCATGTATAGCAGGATTGAAACCATAGCAATAATAATAATAATAATAATAATAATATAGCATAGAGAAAATGAAAACGTGTGCTGTGTCTTTAATATGTCATTAAATATCACAGATGCTAGTTTCTGAAGTGGTTATTCAATGCATATTTGTCTAAACCTGGCAGGGCATTTGACACTATCCCCCTTGCTGGAATTATTGAGAAATAGGACAAGCTTATGGTAAACCCATAGATTGTCAGCTGGATTGCAAACTGACTATTCAACAGATCTCAGATTGTGGTCCTTGCTGGTTCCATCTTTCTGAATGTAAAACTGTAACTAGTGGAGTGCCACAGGGATCATTCCTGGGCCCTTTCCTGTTTGGCATTCATTCTGCAAACATTCAAGTCACCATCCCAGAAGTGTGGTTGACGAAGTTTGTTGATGACTACAAACTAGGCACTGTTATCTGTTCATCCATGGATACAAAACAGCTCCAGCAAGGGCTGGAATATGCATATACATGATGTATCAACAATGGTCTCAAACTAAAAACAAAGTACAGAACAGTAGTATGTGACAGAAAAGTTGCTCTCTCCTCATGTGTTACAAATGGAACTCCTCTTCAGAAAGATATGCTCACAAGAGACATAGGTATTTATATGGCTAACTGTTTCTCATTTGAAAATTAGGTTTCCATCATAGTCAGAAAATCCATCTATTTGGTCTTTTAATTTTCAAGGGAAAATCCTTCAAAATCCAAAGAATTCATCCTACCACTGTACTCTTCCCTTATTAGTCCTATCATTGAATACAATGCACACTTTGGCATGTACAGATCGAAGCATATCATTCAACAGGAAAGGCCAGAAAGATTTCTAACCAAGAAAATGAAATGCCTTAAATCCTTAAACTACTCTGATAGGCTACCCAGTCCAATATGACCTTCTATTTCTTCAAAAAGAAGTGGCTCTACAAACACCTTCACTAGGGATGTAAGACTACACAAATAAATACACAAGAATCACTGGAAGAATTGGGTTCCTAATGCAATATATTCCTAGCCTATGGAATAAGTTGTCAGTACAGGTCAAACTAAATACTACTTTGGCCACCTTTAAGGCTAGTCTTGATGACTGAATGAGTAGACACAAATTTCCACCAGGGTTATCATATACAGCCCTGTTCAATTTGGGAGGTGAGCACTATTAAATGCTTGAAAAGGGTGGCAGGAAGTTTGTCTGCTTAAAGCTGCATATGGCTACACATCTTATGGTCCCCATAATTGCTTGCTTAATATGCTCCTATGTTTCAGTTCTACTCCTGGAATGGAATTCTTAAACTCCTGAAGTAAACTAGGTCTTTGTTTTATTCCAGGAGTGGAATTGTTTAAGGCTCTGGATGAAAACTAGATTTCAGTTTTACTCCTAGAATGGAATTTTTTAGGATTTTAGGATCTTGAAGTAAACTGTTTTACTTTTGGAATGGAATTATTCCACCTCTTGAAATAAACTTGGCTTCACTTTTACACTTGGAATGAAATTCTTTAGGATCTTGAAATAAACTAGGTTTTACATTTACTGCTGGGATGGAATGGAATTCCTTTGGCACTTGAAGTAAATTATATTGGATGGAATTCATTGGATGGGCAAACACAAAAAACATACTATATATAAAGAAAAGTTCCCAGACATTTAGACAGGATGTTTTAGTCCATAAACTATAGATTTGTGCAATTAACTAGATTATTTTTATTCAGGAAGTATTTTTTCTAGTAATATACATAACATCTGGGTCTCAAACTAAAGAAAAATGGTAAAAAAATCCAAAATACTGCTCTCACTGGTAAATGCTGTTGTGGAAACAACCAGTAAATATATAATAAAAAACGTAGCACAAGAGCAAAAGCAAGGGTCAAATCTAATATTCAAAGCCAGATACTTTTATTAGTAAAACAATGGATAAGCGCTTTCGCTAAAAAATAGCTTCATCAGATCACAATGTTTGCTTAACATAGACAGTTTAAATACTAAAGCACATGGTGAGTACAATTCAAATGAACCAATCATCATCACACATCAATTAGTTCACTTAACATTTAAAGCAGCAAATACAAAAGTATATCAGTGCATTCATTACTGCTACTAATCATATAAAAATATATATATAAAAAATATATATATAAAAAACTAGCTCCATTTAAAAAAGCGCATCCTTTGAATACAACAAATGATAGTATAAAACTTTTATAAAAGTTTTCTTGTTCTTAAAATGCATTATAAAAATTATTTATATCTATCTATTACAATTTAAAAATGACTAAATATTCTCATATCTTTATGTGTCTGCGTTTTCTAAGTACAGGTTTGATAGAGACTTTGTCATTTAGTCCTGAGCCTCTATCTGCTCTTAGCAAAATAATCCAGTTGTTTTCCTTCTCCTCTGTATATGTCATTATGTTACCTCCTCTTGCATTAGGTTCTATTACTTCTAGTACCCTAAATTGAAATTCATGTTGAGTGTTGTGTAAGACAGTGTGCTTGGCTAAAGCATTCTGTGTATTACTTTTTCTGATGTTATAAATATGCCCTCTTATCCTGTCACGTAGTGGGCGGTTCATCTTACCCACATAAAATGATGAACATATTTTGCAAACTGCCAGGTAAACAACGTTAGGTGTCATACAATTCGCATGTGTTCTAAAATAAAATGTTTTACCATTATCTGGATGGATAAATGTGGTATTGCTGTCAATATAACAACAAAAATTACAATGACCACATTTTTCTGTATGTCCTGAACTAACATGCTGTATAGCTTTCTTAGGATAACATAGGAGTCTTCTTAAGTGGTTTCTGTTCCTATATATAAAAGAGGATTCTTTGCCAACTATGTTAGAAATCTCTTCATCAGCCTTTAGTATATCCCAATGTTTACATATGATATTCTTGACTTCAAATAAGTCTGTTGTATAACTTGTTGCAAATTTGACATTCAAGGGTGTCGAAGAAATATCAGTTCTAATGATATCCTGTACTGGACCAAAATAAGGTTTACCTCTAGCATCACATGAATTGAGGGCTTCAGTAGTGTATTGATCTATTTCATTTTGTAGCCCCTATTCTTTAATCTATTTCGTAAACATGACAGATCTTTTTCTAAGCCTATTTCTGACGGATTTAGCCTAGAACATCTTAAAGATTGTCCTTTAATTATATTTTTAAAAATGTGGGGTGGGTGCATACTTGTCCTATGTAGTAACATGTTGCTGTGACAAGGATTCCGATATACCCCTGTGTTGATGAGACCATTGTGTAACCTTTCTACATAAACATCTAGGAACACCACTTTCTCATAGGAGTATTGCATAGTGAATTTCAAACAATTTGTCAAGCTATTCATGATGTTTAAAAACTTTTCTAAGTTATCTACTGTTCCATTCCATAGAAAAAAGACATTGTCTACAAATCTACGAAAGAAGATGACATATTCCTTAAACAAAACTTCTTGTTCCCAAAATGCTAGAAACATGTTGGCATAGCTGTTGGCACAAGGAGTGCCCATTGCTACGCCTTCATGTTGCTTAAAAATCTTATCATCAAACATAAACATGTTATTATAAAGCACAAGTTCAAGAAAATGGACAATCAGATCTATCAACAATTCAGAATAGTCACTACATTCTTTTAAATAATTTGTGACAAAAGTTAAACCGAGTTCATTGGGTATTACAGTGAACAAGGACTGTACATCTTGGGTGACAAAATAACAAGCATTAATATTGTCACAATGTGTGATGCATTCATAGAGGTCTACCAAAAATTGCTTTGTGTCACGTAAGACAAATGTATTTTTATTCAAAATGGGTCTTAAATGCTTCTCTATGAATACTGATAAATGTTCAGTAACCCACCCTCTTCCAGATACAATGGGCCTCATTGGTGGGTTACTTAAGTCTTTATGTAACTTAGGAAGTCCATAAACCAGAGGCAACATTGGTTTCTCAACCATAAGGTATTCATAGGTATTTCTATCAATTAAATTACTTTTGTAAATATCAGTAAGGGTATCAAATACATACCTACAGGTGTCATGAACATCTGATGTATTAATGATACCATAAAATTTGTCTTGTAACATATCATGCATAGCATTCATGTAATGTTCTTTGTCCAGGACAACAACACCAGAACCTTTATCTGCTGGCCTAACTACAATATTCTTATTTAATTGCAGGTTATTCAAGCTTTTTCTTTCATCGAATATTAAATTATCTGATTTCTTTAATTTATTATATGTCTTAGTTTCATAGTAGTGATGCAACTCTTCCTCAGTTACTTTCAAAAAAGCCTCTACTAGAGGGTGATTTATGGGTACATAATCACTAAGATTCTTGAATATAGGGCCTTCTCTGACAGTGCTATCCTTATCCCTGAAATTATATTTCAACATTAAATTTCTACAAAATATTCTTAAATCCATAATTGTATCAGTAAGGCAGCCAGTTGTCTTCGGTATATAATTCAGGCCCTTACTTAACAAAAAGATGTCAGAGTCAGTTAATTCAACAGAAGAAAGGTTGAACACTACCTTTTCTTTACCCACATTTTCTTTATCGTGGTATTGTGTAGAGAGTCTTCTGACAATTTCCTCTTTGCCTTCCCCTGCTCATGGAACGTGACCTCCTTGCGCCTTTGTCCATGCGCAGCGGTAAAGGGAGAGTTAAATTGGCATCAGCTACATGCTGATTAGCTTCCTTTGTTTTAGGTCTAACTGCTGGCTCTGAAGTAACTGAAGGTTTGTTCTTAACAACATTAACTTCAGGGTATAGATTAATGCTTCCCTGTGTGCTGGAATGCACTAACCTAATTACATCATTAGAATCATTTAATTCATTGCAAGGTGCATCACTTATTGCAATCTCTATATTATTATTTGTATTTACAATACTAGATCTCTCTTCTTCATTACTATCAGGTTGTGAGCCATAAGTAGATTTGCTATTATCTAAACCATTCAAATTAACATTATTAGGCATATTCAGACTGTCAGGAACATCTGTAGAGAACGCTGAACCTCTATTACTACCAGCATTTCTCGTATATGTATTAGTTACATTCATTCTAGTAGGTTGTACAGTATTAACATTTGTCTGACCCTCATATACATTAGTAGCTAGTCTATCATTGTTTTGTCTCTGCCAAACAAACACTTGACCTAGTTTAAAATCATTCAAGTCACGTATCACTTTATTTCTTTTTTGTTGCAAAAGTTTCCGATCATAGGCGGAAACACAGTCAAGTAAATTTTCAAATAGTGGATATATGATATTTTCAGGAAAGTCAGTAAATAAGTGTTTTTGTTTAGAATTAATTGAGTCAGTTAGTTTCTTTTCCTTAGGACTAAAAAAGTCAATCAAGAGCTTGAGATACTCATGACTGGTGTCTAAGTTGATGCGCTGCCAACGCGCTAACAGTTCTGGAAAGTCAGTGCCTTGGCTAGGCATACAGAATACTCTCAAACCACGAGGCACTATATGGTGGTCAAGACAGTATCTGAAATGGGCACGCTGTGCCTGTAAACGTTTTAGTTTAAGGAAGTCCTTCTCAATGTCGTCCAGCGCTTGGTAAAGCGCCTGCATGTCTACTGTCGCTCTGTTGATGTCAGCTGAGCTTGCTTCATCAAGCACAAACCAAGAAGGGTTGGAAATTCCATTCAAATATTTACGAAATCTGGTTTCGAGTGTTTCTCTGCCCCGGTGTTCACTTCTGGGCACATAATCTAATTCTATGCTTGACATTTTCTCGATAGTCACAAAATTAGCATTGTAGTAGACAACTACAAGCGCTGGATGACATTGAGAAGGACTTCCTTAAACTAAAACGTTTACAGGCACAGCGTGCCCATTTCAGATACTGTCTTGACCACCATATAGTGCCTCGTGGTTTGAGAGTATTCTGTATGCCTAGCCAAGGCACTGACTTTCCAGAACTGTTAGCGCGTTGGCAGCGCATCAACTTAGAGACCAGTCGTGAGTATCTCAAGCTCTTGATTGACTTTTTTAGTCCTGAGGAAAAGAAACTAACTGACTCAATTAATTCTAAACAAAAACACTTATTTACTGACTTTCCTGAAAATATCATATGTCCACTATTTGAAAATTTACTTGACTGTGTTTCCGCCTATGATCGGAAACTTTTGCAACAAAAAAGAAATAAAGTGATACGTGACTTGAATGATTTTAAACTAGGTCAAGTGTTTGTTTGGCAGAGACAAAACAATGATAGACTAGCTACTAATGTATATGAGGGTCAGACAAATGTTAATACTGTACAACCTACTAGAATGAATGTAACTAATACATATACGAGAAATGCTGGTAGTAATAGAGGTTCAGCGTTCTACAGATGTTCCTGACAGTCTGAATATGCCTAATAATGTTAATTTGAATGGTTTAGATAATAGCAAATCTACTTATGGCTCACAACCTGATAGTAATGAAGAAGAGAGATCTAGTATTGTAAATACAAATAATAATATAGAGATTGCAATAAGTGATGCACCTTGCAATGAATTAAATGATTCTAATGATGTAATTAGGTTAGTGCATTCCAGCACAGGAAAGCATTAATCTATACCCTGAAGTTAATGTTGTTAAGAACAAACCTTCAGTTACTTCAGAGCCAGCAGTTAGACCTAAAACAAAGGAAGCTAATCAGCATGTAGCTGATGCCAATTTAACTCTCCCTTTACCCATGCGCATGGACAAAGGCCCAAGGAGGTCACGTTCCATGAGCAGGGGAAGGCAAAAGAGGAAATTGTCAGAAGACTCTCTACACAATACCACGATAAAGAAAATGTGGGTAAAGAAAAGGTAGTGTTCAACCTTTCTTCTGTTGAATTAACTGACTCTGACATCTTTTTGTTAAGTAAGGGCCTGAATTATATACCTAAGACAACTGGCTGCCTTACTGATACAATTATGGATTTAAGAATATTTTGTAGAAATTTAATGTCGAAATATAATTTCAGGGATAAGGATAGCACTGTCAGAGAAGGCCCTATATTCAAGAATCTTAGTGATTATGTACCCGTAAATCACCCTCTAGTAGAGGCTTTTTTGAAAGTAACTGAGGAAGAGTTGCATCACTACTATGAAACTAAGACATATAATAAATTAAAGAAATCAGATAATTTAACATTCAATGAAAGAAAAAGCTTGAATAACCTGCAATTAAATAAGAATATTGTAGTTAGGCCAGCAGATAAAGGTTCTGGTGTTGTTGTCCTGGACAAAGAACATTACATGAATGCTATGCATGATATGTTACAAGACAAATTTTATGGTATCATTAATACATCAGATGTTCATGACACCTGTAGGTATGTATTTGATACCCTTACTGATATTTACAAAAGTAATTTAATTGATAGAAATACCTATGAATACCTTATGGTTGAGAAACCAATGTTGCCTCTAATTTATGGACTTCCTAAGTTACATAAAGACTTAAGTAACCCACCAATGAGGCCCATTGTATCTGGAAGAGGGTGGGTTACTGAACATTTATCAGTATTCATAGAGAAGCATTTAAGACCCATTTTGAATAAAAATAAATTTGTCTTACGTGACACAAAGCAATTTTTGGTAGACCTCTATGAATGCATCACACATTGTGACAATATTAATGCTTGTTATTTTGTCACCCTAGATATACAGTCCTTGTTCACTGTAATACCCAATGAACTAGGTTTAACTTTTGTCATGAATTATTTAAAAGAATGTAGTGACTATTCTGAATTGTTGATAGATCTGATTGTCCATTTTCTTGAACTTGTGCTTTATAATAACATGTTTATGTTTGATGATAAGATTTTTAAGCAACATGAAGGCGTAGCAATGGGCACTCCTTGTGCCAACAGCTACGACAACATGTTTCTAGCATTTTGGGAACAAGAAGTTTTGTTTAAAGAAAAGTTTTTTAAGGAATATGTCATCTTCTTTCGTAGATTTGTAGACAATGTCTTTTTTCTATGGAATGGAACAGTAGATAACTTAGAAAAGTTTTCAAACATCATGAATAGCTTGACAAATTGTTTGAAATTCACTATGCAATACTCCTATGAGAAAGTGGTGTTCCTAGATGTTTATGTAGAAAGGTTACACAATGGTCTCATCAACACAGGGGTATATCGGAAACCTTGTCACAGCAACATGTTACTACATAGGACAAGTATGCACCCACCCCACATTTTTAAAAATATAATTAAAGGACAATCTTTAAGATGTTCTAGGCTAAATCCGTCAGAAATAGGCTTAGAAAAAGATCTGTCATGTTTACGAAATAGATTAAAGAATAGGGGCTACAAAATGAAATAGATCAATACACTACTGAAGCCCTCAATTCACGTGATGCTAGAGGTAAACCTTATTTTGGTCCAGTACAGGATATCATTAGAACTGATATTTCTTCAACACCCTTGAATGTCAAATTTGCAACAAGTTATACAACAGACTTATTTGAAGTCAAGAATATCATATGTAAACATTGGGATATACTAAAGGCTGATGAAGAGATTTCTAACATAGTTGGCAAAGAACCCTCTTTTATATATAGGAACAGAAACAACTTAAAAGGACTCCTATGTTATCCTAAGAAAGCTATACAGCATGTTAGTTCAGGACATACAGAAAAATGTGGTCATTGTAATTTCTGTTGTTATATTGACAGCAATACCACATTTATCCATCCAGATAATGGTAAAACATTTTATTTTAGAACACATGCAAATTGTATGACACCTAACGTTGTTTACCTGGCAGTTTGCAAAATATGTTCATCATTTTATGTGGGTAAGACGAACCGCCCACTACGTGACAGGATAAGAGAGCATATTTATAACATCAGAAAAAGTAATACACAGAATGCTTTAGCCAAGCACACTGTCTTACACAACACTCAACATGAATTTCAATTTAGGGTACTAGAAGTAATAGAACCTAATGCAAGAGGAGGTAACATAATGACATATACAGAGGAGAAGGAAAACAACTGGATTATTTTGCTAAGAGCAGATAGAGGCTCAGGACTAGATGACAAAGTCTCTATCAAACCTGTACTTAGAAAACGCAGACACATAAAGATATGAGAATATTTAGTCATTTTAAATTGTAATAGATATATATAAATAATTTTTATAATGCATTTTAATAACAAGAAAACTTTTATAAAAGTTTTATACTATCATTTGTTGTATTCAAAGGATGCGCTTTTTTAAATGGAGCTAGTTTTTTATATATATATTTTTATATGATTAGTAGCAGTAATGAATGCACTGATATACTTTTGTATTTGCTGCTTTAAATGTTAAGTGAACTAATTGATGTGTGATGATGATTGGTTCATTTGAATTGTACTCACCATGTGCTTTAGTATTTAAACTGTCTATGTTAAGCAAACATTGTGATCTGATGAAGCTATTTTTAGCTTAAAGCGCTTATCCATTGTTTTACTAATAAAAGTATCTGGCTTTGAATATTAGATTTGACCCTTGCTTTTGCTCTTGTGCTACGTTTTTTATTATAAAGAAAAATGGTGGCATGCACCTAGCATATGGCATGCTGCAACAGTTAATATTCAGTCTAAGTGCATGTTTCATTTCCTTTGCTTCTCATCTATTATCATAGGCCTTGAAAGCAAACACATCAATAAAGATGCCTATAAATGTATTTCCTTCACCACTGTTGACCAAATCCTTATATGTTATTCTGTATGGATCTTTAGGGTTAATCATGTCAAATACTTCATCCTAAAAAAAAATCAAATAAAATAAAATGTTACAAAACCACATCTTTAATTGAGTTTAATTTAATCTTTTATGCATAATACAATCTGAATGTATCAACTTTAATGTAACTTTCAAACTTTAAAATCAACAAATAACGCATCTTAGAAGAGTTCATGACAAACATCAGGACTACTCAGACCAAGTTATTAAGATGATAAAGAATTTTCACTGTTCTCTAAATACTGTGTTGATGTGACTGCAGAATTGTTTGTGTAAGTTTATTTTGCAGCTGCTACTTAATGCTTAGATAAGACTATTAATTGAGTCATTTGAATGTATATGTGATTGATCTGTTGATATTACATAGTATCTTCAGAACATATATTGTGCCATGCATTATTTAGTCTGTTGATGATATCAGTATTTTCTGGAACTTGTTTAGGTTTAAACAGTGAAATAAAGACTAAGGAGGGTTATTCAGAAAGCTTGGCTCAGAGGTGATTAAAAGTGCCTTACAGCTGTGCTGCAGTAGCACTGAAATTAATTTGGAATTCAGAGAAGTGTAAAAGCCACACAGAACAAAAGATCATTAACAACACATCTGCATGTCTTTGAATCAAACACCTAACACAGTTGAAACTGTTTTAGTGTTTTCCCCACTAACCCACACTAGTCTGCTGCACAGGCACCTATAGACAAACAGACACAGAACCACATGCATAGGCACACAGAAAAACAGAGTCTCTCTCACACTGTCTCTCTCCTACTCACACACACACACACACACACACACACACACACACACACACACACACACACACACACACATATATATATATATATATATATATATATATATATATATATATATATATATACATATATACACACACACACACACACACACACATATATATATATATATACACACACACACACACACACACACACACACACACACACACACACTCACACACGCACACACAAACACACACACTCAAAGGTACTAGCATGTCCCTACACTTGCATGTGTGTATGTGGCCTCACACACTCACACAAACACTTGATGGTACAGTCATATTCGTGCCCCTACTCACACACACACACACACACACACACACACACACACACACACACACACACACACACACACATAAACTCAAAGGTACTAGCATGTCCCTACACTTGCATGTGTGTATGCGGCCTCACACATTCGCACAGCCAAACACTTGATGGTACAGTCATATTCGTGCCCACACACACACACACACACACACACACACACACACACACACACACACACATACGATCATGTCCCTACACTTGCATGTGTGTATGCGGCCTCACACACTCACACAGACAAACACTTGATGGTACAGTCATATTTATGCCCCTACTCACACACACACACACACACACACACACACACACACACACACACACACACACACACACACACACACACACACACACGATCATGTCCCTACACTTGCATATGTGTATGCGGCCTCACACACTCACACAGACAAACACTTGATGGTACAGTCATATTCGTGCCCGTATACACACACACACACACACACACACACACACACACACACACACACACACACACACACACACACACACACACACACACACACACACAGCCTTGCACTATTTACCTACTGAAGTGTGGGCAGCAATGAGTATGAACTGTAAAACTGCATGTTCAGTCTCACAGTGCTCTGCTCTGAAATAGTGCAACACAGCTTGTCTCTGAATTGCTCTGCATCACTATTTACATCCTTTTGTATGTCTCTCAAGGTAGAGCACATGGGTAATTTACATTAGTCATTCTCCCAGAGTGCTGCATTTGCATGTGGTGCTATCCAGCAGACCACTTAGTAATCCTACTAGAAACATATTTATGCAGTGCTGTCAGTGTTTCTGAATACCCCCCACACACACACACACACACACACACACACTCTTTGACCAAATTCAATCTGTAACTTTAATGTTTGGCACTTTATAATGTTAGCAGGTTGTAAATTTAATATCCTATCATTTGTTATGATATAGCCAAAGAGTTGTAGTATATTTGTTTACTATATTATGCAATGACAAAGGTGAGTTAGGCATGAATTGCCTAACTGTAAACCACAATAAAATACATTAAATAAATCCTAATAGCTTTATTCCTTATGAGACATTCTTCCCTCACCATGCAATCATTTTACTCTAAAGTTAGAGCCAAATGATGACTTATTACAGTGATGGTTTATCGGAACTCAATGCCTGATGTTCATGGGTAGTATACATCAGGGACGTAGAGCTTATTCTGCCTTTCTTTTCTTTTTTTTTTGGTTTTGTTTACTAGTGAGATCACACCACGTGTATTTTTGAAGGTCTTACCTCAAGGGAATGATGACAAAAAAAGAAAGAGAGATACAGAACTGTGACAGCAAGGAGAGGTTGTAGGCAGCTGTTATATGGAGTTCATAAGAAAGAGAAAGGAAGACTGATCTGAGTATACAGAATTCGTAGATGAAGGACAGAAGGGGAAGAACTGGGGACGAAAATGGAGAATGGAAGGATCATGTTTGGTAACAAAAGGCATTCAGAGACAGTCTACAGCTGCCCATGAATCTTTTCCATCCTGGACTGAAAGGATAATGCTCTATGCAATCTGATTGAAAATGAATTCATGGGCGCTATTTATTAACCAGGCAGCTGGGCTAGTTTACTGAGCACTTTTCAGGGACAACCCATTCTAATACTAAAACTTCAGCAATGACAACAGTGGTACAATAGTCCAACATTCATTAGTAATGCCAAAGTAAATCATCTGACTGCAACCAAAGTAATATTAAGCAGATGCTAAATTCTGGTCCCTACATAAACAGAAAACAGAGAAAAAAAAGACAGTTATTCAAAATGAGTGGGAAATAAGAAGAATTATCCACAACCAGTTTTATTATCATCAGTGCCTGGCACAATGAAGTAACATGATTAACGTTCACTGTCTACTAGATGCACAACTTGCAATAAACATTAACACAGATATGTGTATGGGGAAATAGCCTGATGCTATCGCACCTTTTTGTTTTTGCACATAAAAACTGTAGACTCTACAGAGTTAGCACTAAATTCTTAGGAATAAAAGCTAACAAGCATCCAAAAAGAGGAGCAGTTAAGATACATAAGTAATTCTTATTACAACTCTGAAGTGCTGACAGAAAATTAAAATTAGCTCTGTTCCTTTTGAATAGTTAATCACTAATGTAGAGATGTTTGAGGCACAGAATTCTCATGTTCAATAACCTAAATTTAAGGTAGGCCATACACTTTCCCTGTGTCTCCCCAAATTTCAAGTGCTTAAAACATCAAAAAAAAGCTCAATACTTCAATCTGGCAAAAATGTTATTTAACTGTCTATTGGGGGAGCTTTCCACATGGAGATGGATTTGTCCCCTCAGCACCCTTATTTAATTACACAAACATCACAGTCACGCAACCATAGAGTGCATAGGAAAAAAAATTGATGCTTCACAAATGGAAACCCTAATTTTTCTGTAATGAATTCTGATAACCAGGTTGAACATCAGCAAGTTAAAATCAACAAGCTGAAACCTTATCTACTACAGAATTATCCACTGGTAAGGTAAAGGGGAGATACAGTTTCCCATAGTTATAACACAAACGTTAAATCTCACTGACATTATAAAGCTCTGCAGGAAATAAGAAAAAAGATTCAGCCTTCTTTTATTACTAGACTGCTATACATACTTTCTGCAATTATATATTTAATTCTATTACATTTCAAAAGCTTCAGTACTATATATAAAAGAAAGAGTTTATAATGTACCTTGACATCAAGGAAGGAAATTTGCTCCCAACCTCGTTCACTCAGCTTCTCTTGAATACCCTGTCAAGAGTACAGAACTTTTGTTAAAAGATGTTTGTGCAACAGTTTGTTTTCACAAATAAACAAAATATACAACAAGAGGTCATCACAGTACCGAAGTCTGCTGCTTGCTTTAACCACTAAGCACCATTTGTTCAGGTTTCTCATGACATTAGCAGAAAAACAACATATGTTTATTCTCCAGGTTTGTGTACTATCAAGAAGGCTAAAAACAAAAACTTTTAATTGCATTTAGGTCATTCAGTCCCTATACTTTTTTACTGGACTGAAATGTAACCTCCCTTTGTCTTATTTATTCAAGAGTATAAATGCTGAGCTCTGTTAGTCTCTGCTGGCATAGCTTCAGTTGCAGGTTGCACACAATGTTTGCTGTTTTCTTCTGAACTGCCACTATCCTGTCTGCAGTCTTACAATGATGAAGTCTACAGAAATGTACACAGTACTCCAGGTAAGGTCTTACTGTCTGCAGGTAGAGTTTAAGAACTTCTTTCTAACTCTAGATAAACCTCAGTTGCATAGCTTATTCATCCAGTATGTCTACTCCTAGACTTTTTCTACTCCTACTCCCCCCCCCCATTTTTTTTTTTTGCTTCCTAGTGGTACTACTTTGATTTCTTGCACTAAAGTTAATCTCTCATTTTTAGGCCTCCTCCTGCTGAGAATCACATTTTACCTACCACTTTCTGTATATCAGGACTGTAGCACTATTTTCTTTTCTGTCCTTCTTCAGTGCCTCCTACGCACATTGAAAAAGAAAGATTCCAGTACTGATCCCAAGTGACCTCTTTATCTTAGTGGACATAATTTACCAGAATTCTAGGTCCTACTTCCTAACTAAAGTAAACTGTAATGTGTTGTCTAATTAATGTAGGCTTGTCTGTGTTGCATCCTGGAACTCACGTTCCTATTTTTCTAACTTGCTCTTTAAGCTATTGTGTCAAACTGAGAACTATGCTCTACTGAAGTCTGACCAGATTTTTACCAACAGCTTTTTTATACACTACAGAAAGTGCTTCTTTAAAAATGTACAGAACAATATAACTTTTTTGTATTTGTACACTTTTTTGCCTCCTCCCCCATCTGCCAACCATCGGGCTAATCACCACAACTTTGTCCATTTGTTTCTGACCAGGCCAGAGCCAAAACAGTTCATGCAGCATCCAGGCAGCCATTTGTGAGACTGTCTCTAATATCCCCTCTGTGTACACTTGGGGAGGGCCATGCAATGAGTGCAGCATGGGGTTATCACCTGCTTTGGCAAATGACACAGCCTCTCAAACAGTCCCCTCCCACCCATTTAGAGTAGAGCCTAATAGGATATTCAGCAGTGGGAGATACATCCCAATGTATGCCTATCAATCTCCCCTGGAAAGGTAATCAGACAATGCTTCTTCACTCCTCTCCCTCCTCTGGCTGGCTCATGCAGTGCCTGTGTCACGATCAGAACCCATGCTGGCTAGATCCTGGTCAGGAGTCCATCATTCTATACCAGAGGGTTGTCTGTGACCTTGTTGTTTGAAATTTGTGCTACTTTGGGTCCACTTTCCTACTGTCTTCCTCAAAGAAAATATTTGATATCCCTGCTTAAATTTGTCATTCTTCCTCTGACTTGTTAAGTTTTTTTAAGTAACAAGAATGCCTTTATGCCTTCAACTTTATTCTATAATCTTATTAAATCCATTGCAGTGTTTACATTCTAAATGAAAGCTCCCACATGCAGTTAATATATTAGAAGATGTTTTTGGTGCAATTCAGTTGATAAGTCATCAGAAATGAAATACAACTTTCTTTTATCATAGTAACAAACAATAACATTTACATATATTTGACTGGAAACTTTGCCCAAATCAACTGCCTACTTGTGAATGGAAAATACAGTCAGTGGCACCACAGTTTAACAGCAGAAATAATGTCTCCCACTAAATGTATATTTAAATAGGATCCATGTTACCTGATCCTGGGAATGCATCAGAGTGACACAGACAGGTCTCTGCAGAGAGATTTCTGATTTATTATTTATTTTTATTTTACATTTGTTAACCAGGTTAGTCTGGCTGAGCTTTTGGCTCATTTTCAGCAGAGACCCGGGGAGAAAAGCTCATTAGGATTAGAAAACAATTTATTAAATTTTAGTAACATAGGAGTAACAATCTGCTATAGGGATCTTACAAGCAGAGACCTGGAGAGAAAAAAAGCTCCTCAGGCAATTCAGTTATACAGAGTATTAACAACTGGCATTAGAAACTCTGTTTGGAGCATGACTGCCATCTGCAAGTAGTGAAGCTGAATTGTTATTAATAATGCCACAACAGCTTACCAAATAATGGTCTGGGAGTACAACATCTGACTTTGAACAACTCTGGAACTGCTTAGTTAGCAATCTTTAAAGTCTTGCATGTTCAGTTTTCTCAGTAGTCTTTCAGATTGGGATAAGACTGAGATGGGGAAGAATAGCATAGGTTTTCCACTGAGCTTCATGAACAGCCTGTCTGTACCAGTTTTAAAACTCACCCTTTCTAAAGTGCTAAACAGGACTGAATAAGAAAAGACTTTCTCCAGATCTTCTTCATAGGATAAAATGGAAAGAAATGTGAAAAACTGGTCAGACTTGCCTGAAGAATTCATGCTAAGAATATCTCTAGGAATTGAGGCATCAGCACCTAAAAAAAAAGGTGTTCCCTCAGGCCCCTGCCTTGTTATCACCAAGGGTGCCTAAACAATAATTAGCATAGTGCCCTAAAGTGTCTGCTGGATTCTCAATTGGCTGACAGTACATAGAGACCATTATGTAAAAGGCCTCAACCCATACTCCTGCCATGTGACAACATCCTGGAAGGTAACGCTAAAGAGGCTAGATGTTGAAAGGGGGTTCCTGACAGAACCCTTGAGTTCCTTCTTAGAGCTGCCAAGATAAAACAAATGTACCAGCAGTCACAGAATCTTTTAGCTAACCTCCCTGCCATAGCAGTGATGTCACCATTAATCCGCAGGGGAATGACTGCTGCTTTTCCAGGCATTCCCTAAAATCTGCCATCTTTCCTTTTCATTTTAGTCAACTAGGGAGCCCTGAAACTTCTTGATCATTTCCTTAAACAACAACCAATCAATGTTGATCATGTGACAAAAATAATTAAAAACTGTAATCCACATGTAGCTCCTGGAAATATACTCTTTGCTAGCCCCCATCTGAAGGTCTAGCTTCCCTGCATGATAGGCCTGGGTTCAGCAATTGTGGCTTGGCTTGGAAGCAATGAACGTGAGAAGACATAGCATCCAGTGCAGACCTGTTTTGGAAATAGGTCAAATCCTCCACAAAATAATAAATCTGACTTACCTTTTTTGGGGACTGGAGGAATGTGCCACATAGAATTAATGGTATCACAATATGAATCCATCACTGGGGACAGTAAAATAACATGGCAGCTGGTTCTGGCACTACCCCTACCTCAAGCAAGTACCTTCCAGCCATGTCCAAACCCATATGAGAAGAGCCACCTGTGTGCTATATCATTCTGAGAAATTACTTTAAAGAAAGATTTTTTAGGGCAAATTCTGTGGACTGAGACACTCAGTCTGCCACATCCCCAGAATCAGGGTCTTAAGAAGAAGGTAAGCATCCTCTAAGAGAAAAAAAGCCTTGCTGTATTTACAGAAGAACACAATGATTAGATATTTTCCTTGAAAGAGCTTTGTCTTGAATGATTTTCCTTCTTTTCTTTGTTTCTTTGTTGCTAAGGAAATGAGGTAGAAAAAGAACAAAAATGTTGATCAGAACAGTGGGCCTTCTATCCCAAGGATTCATGCAGCTCAGACTGCTGTCTACTTGTCATGTGTCTGCTACTGGGACCAGTGCAGGTGCTCAGTTTCTAGAACTGGGACAGGTGCCGGTGGCTAGTGACTAGCAGTGAGACAGGAAGCAGTGCCTGATGCCTGGGAATTGGGCAGCTGCCAATGCCTGGTGTTGGCAATGAGACAGCTGTCAGTGCTTGATATCTGCTACTAAGATAGGTGCCAGAGCCTGGAGTCTGATGCTGAGGGAGATGCTGAATGTCTGACTTGAAGCTTCTAGAAAAGGTCTTGTTAAAACTGTATAATCCAAAGGCTGCTGTTGCTCAGTTGTCAGGATTACATCAGAAACATCAAGAAAATATGAGAAACTAAGGATGGTGCTCTTGAATTCTACACTTCCCATAGGTCTTCAAGAAGCACAATCACATCCTTTCTTCTGGTGCTGATGCATGACCTGTGCCTGCTTATGGAATTCTTGGGAAGCCTGTGCTTTATTACAGACCTGAAAAACATGTTTATGAACACTGAAATGGGAAGGTCACAAGTTCACTTTAGTTGATATTTCTTTTCAATGGGTCAGCCTTACGCTGCACGTTAACTGTACTGTGGAATCAAAGAAGGAAAGGTGAGTTTTATTTTTGTTTATAACTCTCCCTTTTCTCAGAGTTGGTATATGTAGAAATATCAGAGGAACAGAGGCTTGGGAGAAAGTCCCTCTGCAGCAGTTTTTTGTTATTGTGTGTTTTGTGATCAGTCAATGACCTTCTAAGAATGTATACATATTAGTTTAGATTAATTGCATGCCAGCTAAATGCCACATATTTAATCCAAGGTAATCCTGAATTCAAACTCAGCCATCAAAAGCTCCACTCTTGGGTCACTGCACTTATGTGCACAGTTTTCCTGTTAGCTGGATTTTAAAATCTGTTGAAGATGGACTAGAGATCTATAAGCAGGAGAAATGGAAAATTACTTAATCAGAAGATAGCAAAACAATATCAAGTTTCAGAGACTGGTCAGCCATTCAAAAGGGAAGGAGTTTTGTACAGCCTGTCTGCACTAACAATGTTTGCTACAGGTCCCCGTACCACAAGTAGCCTGGAGTTAGGGGAAAGAGTTTTGTACAGCCTGTCCACACTAACAATGTTTGCTACAGGTCCCTGTACCACAAGTAGCCTGGAGTTAGGGGAAGGAGTTTTGTACAGCCTGTCCACACTAACAATGTTTGCTACAGGTCCCTGTAGCACAAGTAGCCTGGAGTTAGTGGAAGGAGTTTTCTACAGCCTGTCCACACTAACAATGTTTGCTACAGGTCCCTGTAGCACAAGTAGCCTGGAGTTAGGGGAAGGAGTTTTCTACAGCCTGTCCACACTAACAATGTTTGCTACAGGTCCCTGTAGCACAAGTAGCCTGGAGTTAGGGGAATGAGTTTTGTACAGCCTGTCCACGCTAACAATGTTTGCTACAGGTCCCTGTACCACAAGTAGCCTGGAGTTAGGGGAAGGAGTTTTGCACAGCCTGTCCACACTAACAATGTTTGCTACAGGTCCCTGTAGCACAAGTAGCCTGGAGTTAGTGGAAGGAGTTTTCTACAGCCTGTCCACACTAACAATGTTTGCTACAGGTCCCTGTAGCACAAGTAGCCTGGAGTTAGTGGAAGGAGTTTTCTACAGCCTGTCCACACTAACAATGTTTGCTACAGGTCCCTGTAGCACAAGTAGCCTGGAGGTAGGGGAAGGAGTTTTGTACAGCCTGTCCACACTAACAATGTTTGCTACAGGTCCCTGTACCACAAGTAGCCTGGAGTTAGGGGAAGGAGTTGTGTACAGCCTGTCCACACTAACAATGTTTGCTACAGGTCCTTGTACCACAAATAGCCTGGAGTTAGGGGAAGGAGTTGTGTACAGCCTGTCCACACTAACAATGTTTGCTACAGGTCCCTGTAGCACAAGTAGCCTGGAGGTAGGCGAAGAAGTTTTGAACAGCCTGTCCACACTAACAATGTTTGCTACAGCTCCCTCTAGCACAAGTAGTCTGGAGTTAGGGGAAGGAGTTTTGTACAGCCTGTCCACACTAACAATGTTTGCTACAGGTCCCTGTAGCACAAGTAGCCTGGAGTTAGGGGAAAGAGTTTTGTACAGCCTGTCCACGCTAACAATGTTTGCTACAGGTCCCTGTACCACAAGTAGCCTGGAGTTAGTGGAAGGAGTTTTCTACAGCCTGTCCACACTAACAATGTTTGCTACAGGTCCCTGTACCACAAGTAGCCTGGAGTTAGTGGAAGGAGTTTTCTACAGCCTGTCCACACTAACAATGTTTGCTACAGGAGTTTTGTACAGCCTGTACACACTGACAATGCTTATTGCAGGTCCCTTTACCACATGTAGCCTGGAGTTAGGCTCATAATGGTGTAGTTTGTACTCTGGTAGGAAGACTAGAGGCATGTTTAGAGGTGGTACAGATCTCTTTGCCTTTGGAAGTCACTTTGTACTTTTTTCTCTTTGCCTCTTGCTTTTAAGCATTTATGCTCATGATTCTGCTTCAACATGTACCAGCTCAGTTCCGTGACTTTGAATCAGTCTAGCTAAAGGGCAATAGGATGAAAGAAGAAAAACAGTTTCCCTTCTGTTATCCATGAGGTTATACTTTGCCTGACAAAGTGGAGTACAGCACTCTGGCTTTGCACTAGTCAGTCACTGTCTAACCTAAGACAAGACAGTTGGCAATGCTGTAGGCAAAGTTCTCAAGCAGACATGAGGAAGAGTTTGCCATGTGCAGTGGTACTTAATATTCATGAGCTTTAGTGACAGTGGTCACCGATGTAGGTAACTGACGGCATGCATCAAAACTTATTGAAGAAGGAAACTTGTACAGCTTATATATGAAGATACAAAACTCTTGGTGGGAAAAAAATTAAGGAAACATACATGCATCGCTCTTTATGTACTGAAATATTAAGGTTATGTTACTACTGCGATGGCAAGTGAAGGAATTCTGAAAAATGTAGAGTTAGTGACTAAAATGTGCAGCAGGGAAGGTAATCCCTTACTAATATACTACAGAACAGATTCCAAAGTAAAATTCTCCAGATCCATAGTGTCCTCTGTTTTTGCCATGGCCAACCCCTCCTTAAGCAGCACATTTTCCTAGAATTCACTGGCCAAAATAGAAAGCCCTGCACATTTCTGCATAAAATGCTGCCTTCTACCTGTCTATTGTTCTTGAAAGCCATATGTTGTCCTGCTGGAAATGGACATCCTGATTCATGAGCACTCCATTAGTCTTGGTATTGTCACTGAACAAGATGAGTTTATAATCACCTTGATATATTTTGACATAAATGTCTTATAATGGACTAAGAGAATATAATCCTTGCAGCAGCTCACTGTTTAATGAATATTTTCTAGACAATTCACCCCTAAAAGGCACCTTCATCTTCCATCAGTAACACTCTCCTCTGCAAAAGTATCAGAAAATCTATCAGATTCCTCATATCCATATATGAAAACTCCAGCAAAGCTAAAACTTCCACTGAGTGACATCCCAAACCTCTTGTAACAGAGGCACATGGGATATATGAAAATGACCCTTATAAACATCAGGTGTTTCAGCTAATTGGTGATTCTGAATGCCCATGTCTTGTTTTGTCGTTTTAATGGACAATTTCAGGCCAATAAAGCCAAACCCCACTAGCTGTGGCTATGCATATTTCAGCCTTGTTATGACCGCACAAGCAGAGTGTTTGACTAAGAAACACAGGGCTGTTATACCCAGCTGATGTCCATTATCATTAGAGTCACTGCAAAAATATCCCAAACAACAAACTAAAACAGTAAGTGAGAAGGTCACTGAAAAAACAATCAGTAAAAACAAAATGAAAACTCCAGCAAAGCTAGAACTTGATTGTTTTTTCAGTGACCTTCTCACGTATTGTTTTAGTTTGTTGTTTGGGATATTTTTGCAGTGATCCTAATGATAATGGACATCAGCTGGGTATAACAGCCCTGTGTTTCTAATGCTTAGTCAAACACTCTGCTTGTGCTGTGCTGATAAGGTCATAACAAGGCTGAAATATGCATAGCCATAGCTAGTGGGGTTTGGCTTTATTGGCTTGAAATTATCCATTAAAATTACGAAACAAGTCATGGGCATTCAAAATCGCCAGTTAGCTGAAACACCTGATGTTTATACGGGTCATTTGCATATATCCCATGTGCCTCTGTTACAAGAGGTTTGGGAGGTCACTCAGTGGAAGGTCTAGCTTTGCTAGAGTTTTCATTTTGTTTTTACAGATTGGTTTTCAGTGACTTTCTCACTTATTGTTTTAGTTCATATCCACATATCTCAAAAGTTAAAGTCAGAAGTAACTGTATTGTCATTTATACCTAGACAAGTATAGATTAAATGAGATTCTGAGGAAAAAGCTCATCATGGGACAGACAAAAAAGAAATCACATACATAGAAAGACATAATTTAAAACAACATATAATAATACTACCACCATTTTATAAATCAACTCTACACTTAAGCATATAGCTACATATACAGCTACATATATCTTGTAAATGCATCAGTAACTCTTCTATAAAAGAACATCTTAATGGTTTCAGTAAAAGCCTGATGAATGGCAAAAGGGCAACTTTTAACTTTTGTAATGGAAGTCTGTGTCATACTTACCTTGAACAAGTAGTTCAGGGTGAAGGCATTCAGGCTGCCCTTTTTTTCAATGTCTAGAAGCCTGAAGATGTAATGTAGTGCCGTTGGATTATCCCCACTTGTCATAGCAAGGACAAAATCCAGGTAAGTCTTGTAATCCTAAAGCACATAATACAGGGACAGCATAAGAGCTTGGTTTATAAAGCCAGTACAAAGTTTTAATCCGAGGCAAAAATTAAACTGATTGCTTGACAGTTCCCATTTCCTTCAACTTCTAGTAGATCTCACTGGGACAAAAGCTACAAATAAGCAACAATGTGTATTTTTCAAAAGATATATTATCATTTCCTGAGGCTAGAACTAAAGAAATCAGAACCCTGGCTCATCCCTGAAATGGGTCACGTGTACTTGTGCTCAGAGCATATCACTCATAACAAAGCCTATATTAAACATCTAGGTTTAAATACTATCATAATTATTTAAATTAAATCAGATCTGTGTTTACATATTTTCTTCTCTTTATGTGATGAAAGAACTGAAAACATTTTACGTTGCTCCTACATATCACATCAGACATGATAGAGATAATTATGTACAATAAAGCAATGTTTTAACAACAACCTGCAAAGAGCCTACAACTAATCTTAAAACGAAAGTTAATCTGTATTGTAATCATATTGTGCTGGTAAGATGAATTTGGAATCCTCAACTCTAAAAATGGAAGCTAGTCTGAGGATATGTACTGTTTGTTGTCAGTGCTGTTCCTGACTGCCATTAGCTATATAGAAACTAGCTCACTGTGGTCCCCATTGCTGACTGTGACATGTAAACCATCAGTGGTAGTTAGCAAACATTAAACTGCAAAGTTAAGTACATGAAGCTGTGACAAAATCTTAGCTAAACCTTTTCAGTGAGTTGTCTGCCTTCTTTGATTTTCTTCTGCAAATCATCAGCTTTTCCTAAACATAACAGGTCACAAGGAAATATTCTAATACTTAATTACTTAATGTTATCATTTGAACTGTCCCACATGTTTTAAATTTCAGATTAAAACTGAAACCGATAAAGAAAAACTAGTAAATGGAATTTAAAGGAGTGGAAAGCACAAAACAGAGTTTTAGAAAAAAAAATAGAAATACAGCAAATTAAATGTGGTACAAATAAAATACTCGTGCAAAAATGAATACAGCTTGGAAGTAAACTATCTGTTGCAAACAGCAGCAATAACAATAAAGAAAAATTGTGTGAGTATAGTCATATGAGATGCTTTAAAATTAAGCAAGCAATGTGAAAAGCAATAAGAAAAATATAAAACGAGAATGCATAAGAAAATGAAAATTAGGAGAAAGAGAAAGGATGGAGGCAATTTATGTTTTAGATCAAACTTTCAACCAGTTCCTTTGCCAACAAACAATAGGAAACATACTTGGTAATTTATTCTAGGCACTCCTGTCACTTAGCTCTGGTCCTCTTGACATGCTCCTACACAAAGTTCCCAGTGCTACCATGTACTGAAAAATACTGCCCCCTACTGGTGTTTCCTTTATGGGGTGTAAATGTTGACTATCAGGTAAACAGTGGTAAGTGTTTGCATGCTTAGCTGTGATGCCCCTACCCTATATTCAGTGTACCCGAGCAGACTGCTTAGAACACACACACCTGTAGGTACTCAGCCAGAGGTCCTACCTTACAGAGTATAGGTTAGCAAGACCCAGCAAAATACCACACTTCTTGTCCTTACATTAAATTTCATAAGAATATTTCAAACCATTTTGATGATTTATTATTATACATACAGACATTTAATACTGTGCAAAACAACTAAAGAGGTTAGGTATATGGAGCATGTAAATGACAGAGTAACAGTGCAGAATAAAGATATTTTCTTCAGAGAAATGGTGAAGGATCCTTGGAACAGTCAGCTAGCAATGCTGAAATAAGAGTGTCAGAGAATTCAACAGTGTATAATGCAGGCAGAACAGAACCACATCAATGTGAAACAGTTAAAGAAAGATAAGAAAGAGGATGTCTGAAAACATCTTCACACACACAAATTATAGGTAGGTTTCGTGTTAGGTGTGTACTGCTACATTTCTATGCACATATATTCTGTGGTACTGAACAGAAACTTCAAATGGAATTATAATTTGACAAAACAAAACACAACAAAAAAGAGAGAAAAAGATCTAACTAGTCAAACTATGCAAGTAAACTGGTGTAAACCTGTGAAAACAATTAATACAGGGAGTTCCCAGCCTTAAGCAGACACAGCATGAAAGAGGGGATTAGACGGTTGCTCTTTCTTCATTACAGATGTTCTATTACTAATGGTAAAACAGCAAACAGCTGAAGAAAAAGGGTGGATTTCCTGACTGTGTACTTTACGGTCATGTATTTATAATACTGTGTACTTATAATTTGTATTTTCTGTTAAATGCTATATCTATGTGCTAGGAGATGGACAGACCATCATATCCCATGTTATGTGCTATATCTATGTGCTAGGAGATAGACAAACCATCATATCCCATGTTAAGTGATCTTGAGCAGACCACTGGCCTGAAGAATCACCTGTCTTGCCCTTAATATCTTAACTAAAATAATATGTATGTATGTATGTACACATATGCATCACTGCTAAAATATTTACTCTATAACTCATCCTAACAAATAAGTTATTTCTGTATGGTACTCAAGTATTCCAGGATGTATGTCACACCTGATTTGTAAATGCCTGTTCCACTTAGATCATCTCACCCATCCAGTTTGCAAACAACAGCAAATAAAGATTAACATTTATTCCATAAACTATCACATTACAATGTTATGAAAATTAGAAATACCTTTCTTCTTTAATAAATCAAATTTCTGAAATGATTATCTGTAAGAATATAAAAAGTGTATTACCATTTCCCCATTAGAGGTGAGACATTCTTGGAACACTCTGTCTAGAAACACATTTGTGAGGGATCCCATCCCATAATGAGACAGCTCATCTCTACTGAGCGTTCCATTACAATCCTTATCAAGATCTAAATACTGGACTAAAAAAAAAATTATTGAGATGAAAAGCAAGTTCATGGTCAAATCTATTTATTATTTTAGATTAATAAGCACATATAAGATTAGTTAATAATTGTGAGATTATATTACAGTAAAAATAAAAGACTGGATATTAACTAGACATGTTCATGCACACACACATACACACACAGACACACACACACACACACACACACACACACACACATGTATAATATATATTATATACATCTTTTCATCACAAACTCACATTAATGAAACTAGAAGAAGTTGTGAAAATACATTGACCACACAATTTTTGTGGGGGGCAAGCCCCTGCACCCCACATCCTGATTTTGTTAATACACATGCACAACAAT